>NC_036851.1:34697357-34779565 GCF_002910315.2 Salvelinus sp. IW2-2015 | reverse complement strand
AAAAATGGTGGACAAAGAAATTGTGTATTTTGCTAACGTGTTTAGCTAATAGATTTACATATTGTGTCTTCCCTGTAAAACATTTTAAAAAACAGAAATGATGGGTTTATTCACAAGATCTGTATCTTTCATCTGGTGTCTTGGACTTGTGATTTAATGATATTTAGATGCTACTATCTACTTGTGAAGCTATGCTAGCTATGCTAATCAGTGTGTGGGGGGGTGGGGGGTGATCCCGGACCCGGGGTAGAGGCTCATGAAAGGTTAATAGAAAATGACTCAAGTCAATCAATTTATTTTATATAGCCCTTCGTACATCAGCTAATAAGTGAAAGTGAAAGTCACCCAGTAAAACACTACTTGAGTAAAAGTTTTTGGTTTTAAATATACTTAAGTATCAAAAGTAAATATAATTGCTAAAATATACTTAAGTATCAAAAGTAAAAGTACAAGTATGAATAATAAAAAAATCCTTATATTAAGCAAACCAGACGGCACAGTTTTCTAGTTTAAAAAAAATGTATGGATAGACAGGGGCACACTCTCATACTCAGACATAATTTAAAAACAAAGCATTTATGTTGAGTGAGTCCGCAAGATCAGAGGCATTAGGGATGACCAGGGATGCTCTTTTGATAAATGTGTGAATTGGACCATTTTCTGTCCTGCTAAGAATTTCAAATATAACGAGTACTTTTGGGTGCCAGGGAAAATGTATGGAGTAAAAAGTACATTATTTTCTTTATGAATGTAGTGAAGTAAAAGTTGTCAAAARTATAAATAGTTCAAAAAATTACTTAAGCACTTTCACCACTGAAAACAATTCCATATATACTGATTAAAAAATTGTATCCAGCATGCAACAATTTTAAAGATTTTACTGAGTTACATTTCATATAAGGAATTCACCCAGTTTAAATAATTTAATTAGGCAATAATCTATGGATTTCACATGACTGAGCAGGGGTGCAGCCATGAGTTGGCCAAGGAAGGAATAAGCCCAACCACTTGGAAGCCAGGCCCACCCACTGGGGAGCCAGGCCCAGGCAAACAGAATGAGTTTTCCTCTACAAAAGGGCTTTATTACAGACATATATAGTCCTCAGCACCCCACCCTGCCCCCTCTGACGATCCTGCAGGTGGAAAGCCGGATGTGGAAGTGCTGGATAGGTGTGGTTACACGTGGTCTGCGGTCGTAAGGCCAGGTGGACGTACTGCCAAACTATCTAAATCGACGTTGAAGGCAGCTTATGGTATATAAATTAACATTTAATTATCTTGCAACAGCTCTGGGTACATTCCTGCAATCAGCATGCCAATTGCACACTCCCTCAAAACTTGAGACATCTGTGGCATCGTGACAAAACAGCGCATTTTGAAGTGGCCTTTCATTTTCCCAAGGACGAGGTGCACCTGTGTGAAAACCACACTGTTTAATCAGCTTCTTGATATGCCACACATGTCAAGTGGATGGATTATCTTGGCAAAGAAGAAATGCTCAATGACAGGGATGCACAGCATTTGAGATAAATGACCTTTAAGTGCATATGGAACATTTCTGGGATTTGAAACATGGGACCAACACTTAACATGTTGCGTTTATATTTCTGCTCAGTGTAGTTTACTAGACACACCCCCCCTCGACTTAGACATGGCTTAGACTCTTATGAGCTAAGGCAGCCGCCCGCTGTTTTAGAGGGGTTGGATTAAGTGCAGAAGACACATTTCGCTTGAATGCATTCAATTGTGCAACTGACTAGGTATCCCCTTTCCCAAGTCAAACAAGATCAATGTTGACTAGGTAATACATACACTACCATTCAAAAGTTTGGGGTCACTTAGAAATGTCCTTGTTTCTGAAAGAAAAGCAAATTTTTTGTCCATTAAAAGAACATCAAATTGAAGAAATACAGTGTAGACATTGTTAATGTTGTAAATGACTATTATTGCTGGAAACGGCAGATTTTTTATGGAATAACTACATAGGCGTACAGAGGCCCATTATCAGCAACCATCACTCCTGTGTTCTAATGGCACGTTGTGTTAGCTAATCCAAGTTTATCATTTTAAACGACTAATTGACCATTAGAAAACCATTTTGCAATTGTGTTAGCACAGCTGGAAACTGTTGTTCTGATTAAAGAATAAATAAAACTGACCTTCTTAGACTAGTTGAGTATCTGGGGCATCAGCATTTGTGTGTTTGATTACAGGCTCAAAATGGCCAAAAACAGTTTTAGAAAAAGACGCCTCACAAGTCCTCAACTGACAGCTTCATTAAATAGGACTCGCAAAACACCAGTCTCAACGTCAACAGTGAAGAGGCGACTCCGGGATGCTGACCTTGTAGGCAGAGTTCCTCTGTCCAGTGTCTGTGTTCTTTTGCCCATCTTAATCTTTTCTTTTTATTGGCCAGTCTGAGATATGGCTTTTTCTTTGCAACTCTGCCTAGAAGGCCAGCATCCCGGAGTCACCTCTTCACTGTTGACGTTGAGACTGGTGTTTTGCGGGTACTATTTAATGACAATTGAGGACTTGTGAGGCGTCTGTTTCTCAAACTAGACACTCTAACGTACTTGTTCTCTTGCTCAGTTGTGCACCGGGGCCTCCCACTCCTCTTTCTATTCTGGTTAGAGCCAGTTTGCGCTGTCATGTGAAGGGAGTAGTACACAGTGTTGTATAAGATCTTCAGTTTCTTGGACATTTTTCACATGGAATAGCTTTCAGAAGAAAGTAATTTGTTTCTGGCCATTTTGAGCCTGTAATCGAACCCACAAATGCTGATGCTCCAGATACTCAACTAGTCTAAAGAAGACCAGTTGTATTGCTTCTTTAAATCAGAACAACAGTTTTCAGCTGTGCTAACATAATTGCAAAAGGGTTTTCTAATGATCAACTAGCCTTTTAAAATTATAAACTTGGATTAGCTAACACAACGTGCCACTAGAACACAGGAGTGATGGTTGCTGATAATGGGCCTCTGCACGCCTATCCAATGAAAATCCGCCGTTTCCAGCTACAATAGTCATTTACAACATCTACACTGTATTTCTGATCAATTCGATGTTATTTTAATGGACAAAATATGTGCGTTTCTTTCAAAAACATGGACATTTCTATGTGACCCCAAACTTTTGAATGGTAGTGTATGTCTGGATAAACCCATATACCATGCATTGGTGTGAGACTCATAGTGGGGTAAAGGAGAAACAGAAATCAAATAAAGAAAGGTTGAGAACTCCTGTACTCAACTCTGTCACCAAAATCTGAGAGAGTGAGAGAGAGAGAGAGACTTTATAATGTTGCAGCCATGCTCCCCTCCATCTCCCTCTATGTGTGACTCCTCTGGTGTTAATGTAGCCTTGAGGGAAATGCCAGACAAGGACAAAAAGCTTGTGCTGATGCATTGATGGGGAGATAGATCTTGTAGCGAAGCGTGCTAAATGACAAAGTGATATCTCATCAGAGAGCCACCCTGCGTGTCAGTGGAAGAGTGTATGGGTGCCTTAACGCACATGGTTCTACAGGGGAGCAGAGTATTATACGTTGTTATTTCAGCCTTTGGTTTGGTATTGTGTAGTGTTGTGTCATTGTGTTGAATATGTGTGCCTTAGTATAAAATGGATATAGAAGCCATAAACAGGCCCCTGCTTATAGACCAGCATCACCAAGCACTAGGGTCACTAGGGAGGTGGATGGGGGGAGAGGGATACACAGAGCAAACCCACGGCGCAATGGGCCAAAGTTATTCGGGGCAAACAATATACAAATAAAGCTTTTAATACGTTAACTATCGACCGGTCAGCTGAAATAAACTGGTGAGTATTGGCAGACAAGGAATCCCACTTTGAAGGGACTCCATAATGAAGCTGGTCAATGCTAAGCTGTCCGCAATCAATTGCACATAACAGTTCATTACAGCTGGGGACCATCTGTAGCCCGAGAAAGAGCGAGGCCAAACAAGCAGAGGTGTAGAGGCATAGAGCTGGCCTCGTTAAGGCGACGGGAGAGAAGAGGAAGGAGAGAAGGGAGAAGTATCGAGCGACTTGCGTAGGAGATATAAAAATTAAATGCAGCGAGCGGTTGTGTGAAGGCGTCTCTCATTAGGCTCGGCGTTCCGAGGGTGTCAGTTTCCCCCTGCTAATAAAGGCGAGGTGTGCATGCTGGCACCCGCAGCCCAAGTTAACACCCCCCTCACTTGGTGCACAGCGTTGGCCCCGTCTTATTAAAAAACTCGAAATGGAATGCAGTTGAAAGAAGGAGATGGATAACAATTGCTTTTTGGATCAACCTCACAGAGCAATATTGTTATCTTCCTTGCTGGCTTGCTTGAGGAGCACAGGTTGCTGATGGAAACCATAGCTTATTTAATGAGCAAAACTTTGCATTAGTGCTATAGGCCATAGGCTACTTCTATAAGATACTGTGTGCAATAGAAATACAGAGCATAATCTGAGCCCCTTTTGCAAGTTTTGTCAAGATTTTGTATACTTTCTTTTGATTTAAATTTCAGAATTTTTTTTCTTGTCAAGCTTTCTAGCACATTGCTTTAGTTTAGATTAGTTATCTTATGGAGACAGATGTTATGTATGAATAGGCTTTTTAAAATATATAAAATATACACTACCATTCAAAAGTTTGGGGTCACTTACAAATGTCCTTGTTTTTGAAAGAAAAATGTTTTTTTTTGTCCATTAAAATTACATCAAATTGATCAGAAATACAGTGTAGATATTTTTATGTTGTAAATGACTATCGTAGCAGGAAACGTCTGATTTATAATGGAATATCTATATAGGCGTACTTAGGCCCATTATCAGCAACCATCACTCATGTGTTCCAATGGCACGTTGTGTTAGTTAATCCAAGTTTATCATTTTTTTAAAGGTTAATTGATAATTAGAAACCCTTTTGGAATTATGTTCGCACAGCTGAAAACTGTTCTGATTAAAGAAGAAATAAAACTGGCCTTCTTTAGCCTAGTCGAGTATCTGGAGAATCAGCATTTGTTGGTTCGATTACAGGCTCAAATGGCCAGAAACAAAGGAATTTATTCTGAAACTCGTCAGTCTATTCTTGTTCTGAGAAATTAAATAGTACCCGCAAAACACTATTCTCAACGTCAACAGTGAAGAGGAGACTCCGGGATGCTGGCCTTCTAGGCAGAGTTCCTCTGTCCAGTATCTGTGTTCTTTTGCCCATCTTAATCTTTTTCCTTTATTGGCCAGTCTGAGATATGGCTTTTTTTTGCAACTCTGCCTAGAAGGCCAGCATCCCGGAGTCACCTCTTCACTGATGACGTTGAGACTGGTGTTYTGCGGGTACTACTTAATGAAGCTGCCAGTTGAGGACTTGTGAGGCGTCTGTTTCTCAAACTAGACACTCTAATGTACTTGTCCTCTTGCTCAGTTGTGCACCGGGGCCTCCCACTCCTCTTTCTATTCTGGTTAGAGCCAGTTTGTGCTGTTCTGTGAAGGGAGTAGTACACAGCGTTATACAATATCTTCAGTTTCCTGGCAATTTCTTGCATGGAATAGCCTTCATTTCTCAGAACAAGAATAGACTGACAAGTTTCAGAAGAAAGTTATTTGGTCTGGCCATTTTGAGCCTGTAATCGAACCCACAAATGCCCTAGATGCTCAACTAGTCTAAAGAAGACCAGTTTTATTGCTTCTTTAATCAGAACAATAGTTTTCAGCTGTGCTAACTTAATTGCAAAAGGGTTTTCTAATGATCAATTAGCCCTTTAAAATGATAAACTTAGATTAGCTAGTAACACAACATGCCATTTGAATACAGGAGTGATGGCTGCTGATAATAACCGTACAGCTGGCAACCGACGTCAGTGAGCATGCTCCCGGCTACCACAAGGAGTTGTTAGAGCGTGATGGGACAAGGACATCCCAGCCGGCCAAACCCTCCCCTAACCTGGACAACGCCTCAATCCAGATGTGTTGGTCATTACTGAGACATGGTTAAGGAAGAGTTATTTGAATACTGATGTTAACCTTTCTGGTTATAACCTTTTTCAGCAAGACAGATCTTCCAAAGGCGYGGGAGTGGAAATCTTTACCAAGGATCACCTTCAATGCTCGGTTGTCTCAACCAAGTCTGTCCCCAAACAATTTGATTTGCTGGTTTTAAGCATTAAACTTTCAAATAGCTCTTTGTTGACTGTTGCTGGGTGCTATCGTCCTCCATCAGCACCGGCCTGTACCCTACCTGCCCTAAGCTCTCTCCTGGCCCCTTACACTAAGTCTGAATTTGTCCTGCTAGGTTACCTAAACTGGGACATGCTTGAACCACCTGACCAAGTCCTAAAGCAATGAGACTCCCTAAATATTTCTCAGATTATTACCAATCCCACAAGGTATGACTCCAAACACCCCGAAAAGGCTACTCTCCTCGATGTTATCCTCACAAAGAATCCTGATAGGTGTCAGTCTGGTTTTTCTGTAATGACCTTATTGATCACTGTTGTATAGCCAGTGTTCGTAATGGCTGCTCAGTGAAACGACCTGATTTGTCAGACGCTTGCTAAAAAAACTTTAATGAGCAAGCCTTCCTTCATGAACTGGCCTCTGTAAAATGGGCTTGATACCCTTTGTCAAAGACGCTTGGACCTTGTTTTTTTATATTTTCAGTGGTATTGTTAACAAACATAAAGAAAATTAGAATTTGAACAGGTTCAGCCCCTGGTTCGACTGTGATCTTACAGAGTTATTCCATCTCAAGAATTGCATTTGGCGAAAGGCTCGGCACACACATACTCAGGCTGACTGGCTATCGTTCAGGCAAATGAGAAATAAGTGCACTCAGGCTATACGGAAGGCCTAAGTTAGTTACTTTAAGGAGCAGTTCTCTCTCTGTAGGTCTAACCCCAAGAAGTTCTGGAAAATAGTTAAAGACCTGGAGAATAAACCCTCCTCCTCACAGCTGCCCATGTCCCTTAATGTTGATGATGTGGTTGTTACTGACAAGAAGCACATGGCTGAGCTCTTTATCACCACTTCATTAAGTCAGTAATACTATTTGACTCCATGCCTCCTTGCCCGTCCAACATTTCCTCATCGTCCATCCCTTTTAATGCAACTATCCCGATGCTTCTCCCTCTTTTTCCCCTGCCCCGCTACAAAGTTTCTCCCTGCAGGCAGTCACTGAGTCCTAGGTGCTAAAGGAGCGTCTTAAACTTGACCACAAAAAAACATCTGGGTCAGATGATTTAGACCCTTTATTCTATTAAGGTTGCTGCCCGTATTATCGCCAAGCCTATCTCCAACCTTTTTAACTTCTTTGGGACTGGAGGGCAGTATTGAGTAAATTGGATAATAAGGTGCCCAGAGTGAACTGCCTGCTACTCAGGCCCAAAACCTAGAATATGAATATAATTAGTCGATTTGGATAGAAAACACTCTGAAGTTTCTAAAACTGTTTGAATGATGGATGTGAGTATAACAGAACTCATATGGCAGGCAAAAACCTGAGAAAAAATCCAACCAGGAAGTGGGAAATCTGAGGTTTGTAGTTTTTCAAGTCATTGCCTATCGWATATACAGTGTCTATGGGGTCATATTGCACTTCCTAAGGCTTCCATTAGATGTCAACAGTCTTTAGAACCTTGTTTGAGKCTTCTACTGTGAAKGAGGAGRGAATGAGAGCTGWTTCAACCAGRTGTCTGGCAGARTGCCATGAGCTMARTCWYGCGYSCGCCCGTGAGAGTTAGCTGCGTTCCATTGCATTTCTAAAGACAAAGGAATTCTCCGGTTGAAACATTATTGAAGATTTATGATAAAAACATCCTAAAGATTGATTCTATACATCGTTTGACATGTTTCTACGAACTTTAATATTACTTTTCGTCTGAACTTTCGCCTGGACTTGCCCCCACCTCCTGAGTTTGGATTTGTAAACTAAACGMGCGAACAAAAAGGAGGTATTTGGACAAAAATTATGGACTTTATCGAACAAAACAAACATTTATTGTGGAACTGGGATTCCTGGGAATGCATTCTAATGAAGATCATCAAAGGTAAGTGAATATTTATAATGCTATTTCTGACTTTTGTGACACCTCTCCTCTTTGGAAAATGGCTGCATGTTTTTCTGTGACTTGGCGCAGACCAAACATAATCGCAAGATGTGCTTTCGCCGTAAAGTGTTTTTGAAATCTGACACAGCGGTTGCATTAAGGAGAAGTTTATCTATATTTCCATGCATAACACTTGTAACTTATATCGATGTTTATTATGAGTATTTCTGTAATTTGATGTGGCTCTGCACTTTCACCAGATGTTTGTTTGAGACAATGCATTTCTGACCATAATACACACATTTCAAATGAGGTTTTTGGACATAAAGATTAACTTTATCAAACAAAACACACATTTATTGTGTAACATGAAGTCCTGTGAGTGCCATCTGATGAAGATCATCAAAGGTTAGTGATTAATTTAATCACTATTTCTGACTTTTGTGAGGGCTCTCCTTGGCTGGAAAATGGCTTTATGATTTTCTGTGACTAGGTGCTGACCTAACATAATCGTTTGGTGTGCTTTCGCCGTAAAGCCTATTTGAAATCAGACACTGTGGCTGGATTTACAAGAAGTTTATCTTTAAAATGATGTATAATACTTGTATGTTTGAAGAATTTTAATTATGGGATTTCTGTTGTTTTGAATTTGGCGCCCTGCAATTTCACTGGCTGTTGTCGAGGTGGTACGCTAGCGTCCCACATATCCCAGAGAAGTTTTAACCGGTCTCTCCTTTCTGGGGAGGTTCCCATTGCTTGGAAGGCAACAACGGTTCATCCTTTATTTGAAGGGGGAGATCAAGCTGATCCTAACTGTTATAGGCCTATTTCTACTTTGCCCTGTTTATCAAAAGTGTTGGAAAATCTTGTCAATAATCCACTGCAGTATTCCATCGGGTACGCAATCTGGTTTCCGCTCAGGTTATGGATGTGTACCTGCAACCTTAAAGGTCCTCAATGATGTCACCATTGCCCTTGATTCTAAGCAATTTTGTGCTACTATTTTTATTGACTTGGCCAAAGCTTTTGATACGGTAGACCATTCCATTCTTGTGGGGCAGCTAAGGAGTATTGGTGTCTCTGAGGGGTTTTGGCCTGGTTTGCTAACTACCTCTCTCAAAGAGTACAGTGTATAAAGTCAGAAAATCTGCTGTCTCAGCCACTGCCTGTTACCAAGGGAGTACCCCAAGGCTCAAACCTAGGCACCACGCTCTTCTCAATTTTAATCAACAACATAGCTCAGGCAGTAGGAAGCTCTCTCATCCATGTATATGCAGATGATACAGTCTTATACTCAGCTGGCCCCTCYCTGGATTTTGTGTTAAATGCTCTACAACAAAGCTGTCTTAGTGTCCAACATGCCCCTCTTCCCACAGGTGGTATTATTACCTCTGAGGGTTTAGAGCTTGATGTAGTCACCTCATACATGTACTTGGGAGTATGGCTAGACGGTGCACTGTCCTTCTCTCAGCAAATATCAAAGCTGCAGGCTAAAGTTAAATCTAGACTTAGTTTCCTCTATCGTAATCGCTCCTCTTTCACCCCAGCTCCCAAACTAACCCTGATTCAGATGACCATCCTACCCATGCCAGATTACGGAGACATCAATTATAGATCGGCAGGTAAGTGTGTATATTATTGTATGTGTGTATGCATGTGTCTGTGACTGTGTTTGTGTCTATTCACAGTTCTCGCTGTTCCATAAGGTGTATTTTTAAATCTGATTGTCCTGCTTGCAACAGTTACTTGATGTGGAATATAGTTCCATGTAGTCAAGGCTCTATGTAGTACTGTGCATCTCCTATAGTCTGTTCTGGACTTGGGAACTGTGAAGAGACCTCTGGTGGCATGTCTTGTTGGGTATGCATGGGTGTCTGAGCTGTGTTGCCAGTAGTTCAAACAGACAGCTTGGTGCATTCAAAATCTATTTTAGCACCTGGCTGTGCAGACGCTCGCAAGCTGTGTGGGTGCAATGATTGAATAACATGTATGTATAAATTTATTTTGCAATGCTCTCACACGCGATGTAAGCGGTGTGGTCAGCATGTTAGGATTTTATTTTCACAAATAGAACTGGAGTTTTAACCAGTTTTACAAGGGCATGTCACTTTTTTAATGGTTTTTCCCCGTTGCCCCTCCTCCCGACAGTAGAGCCTGCTCCCCTTCTTTTCCTGACAGTTGAAAGTGCAATGCCCAGCTTATAATCACCCTGATAATTTTCTTGAATCTGAACCTAAACTATACCAAAACTAATTTCACACATTTAACAACAGATTCAATAAATTAAATAAAGTATGATGGGAGAAAAGGGGAGAATGAGTGAGTTGATAAGAGAGAGGAAGTGAACAGTGTTGAATTATGTAATCACCCATTGTGAATGAAGAATAGGGCGGGCTATTCTATTGTATTGATCCATTCTAATTATAATGGTACTGTATGTATGGCTGATATCAGACCACTGAATCCAAGCAGTCTTATCAGTCTATTCGGGCTTATTTGGAGTAGGCTACACAGTGAGAGGGTGTGTAATTGTACATGCTGAACGGCTTTCAATATCTGGATAAATGTACACATTGGGCAGCAGGTGAGCGAGTGTCGGATAATTTGGTGATGAGGCTTCTGAAACCTTATGTTGGTAAGGGGAGAAATGTCACTATGGACAATTTCTTCACTTCACTGTCATTGGCGAACAAGTTGCTTGTAAAGAAAAAAAGACTGTTCGGCACCATTAACAAAGTGAGACTGTAGCTCCCTCCCTCTGCGCAAAATAAGGCAGTTGTACTCTGCAATGGTGCTGAACAATGACAAGATGATGGGGACACAATAAAGAGAAAACCACTATAACCAAACAAAGGTATGTCAAAGTATGTCAAGCAAGTGAAATTTCTGAAGATTCATGTAAACTGTTAGGACAAGGGATAACAGCTAAATTAAATCCAACAGATCCCATTGCATGAAGACACAAGCACAAGCTGACAATAACTGACTATATTCACTGTTGTCATATCAACACTTACAGTATATTCATTATAATGCCATTATTGCTTTTGTGCAGATTTTCACTATAATTCAAATCAAATTGTATTTATCACATTTGCCGAATACAAAGGTGTTATTAGGTTTCAGGTAAGACCCAAAGGCAGACTGCGTTGAAGTAACACTGTTTATTACAGCAACAGGGGCAGCCAAACGACAGGTCAGGGCAGGCAGAGGTCGATAATCCAGAGCAGTGGAAAAGGCACAGGACGGCAGGCAGGCTCAGGATCAGGTCAGCCATAGGTCGGTGATCCAGAGTAGGGACAAAGGCACAGGACGGCAGGCATGGTCAGGGGTAGGCAGAGTAGTCAGGCAGGCGGGCGGGCTCAGAGTCAGGACAGGAAAAGGTCAAAACCAGGAGAACGAGAAAAAGAAAGACTGGGGAAAACCAGGAGCTGTGACAAACCGCTGGTTGACTTGACTAACAAGACAAACTGGCACAGACAGACTGAAAACACAGGTAAATACCCAGGGGGGATAAGTCGGGAAGATGGGCGACACTTGGAGAGGGGTGGAGACAAGCACAAGGACAGGTGAAACAGATCAGGGCTTGACAGGTGTAGACCTTACAGTGAAATGCTTACTTACAATCCCTTAACCAACAATGAAGTTTTAAGAAAAATACCTAAAAAAATAAGAAATGAAAGTAACAAAATAAAAAGTTAAATAAAAGCGCCAAGTCCACTTGACTGCCCGTCTTCCTGACAGTGCATCTTGGTCATAAAAAAATAAGTTGTTACCGTGTTCCAACACATATAGTTTGTGTTTAAAGAAAATTCAACCATGGATTCCTGGTCCATAGACCACTTTCAGGGTGAGGAACCATCTAACATCAAGTTGTAAAATAGTGAACTACTCCTTTAAGACGAATGAAAGTTCGCATGTTCATGAAGGCATTTCTGCAAGGCCTTTTTATTCTTTTTTTAGGAAGTAGCGTCAAACGCCCACCTTGAGGAATTTAGACATAAATTAATAACTTTGGAAGTACAGCTCACCACACGGGTAGGACTTTTTGAAACGTATTGTTAATGAACAGTAAGAGGGCTGTGAACCATCAGTGGGTGTGGCCAGAGGGCTGTCAACCATCAGTGGGTGTGGCCAGGGGGCTGTCAACCATCAGTGGGTGTGGCCAGGGGGCTGTTAATCAACCATCAGTGGCCATGCTGCTGAGACAGCAGTTGGTTTGGATCAGCTAGTGACTGCGGAGCCCGAATTTTCAGCCTGTCTCGCTCTCTCTCCCACAATGCCAGTGCTAATGGATTTACTCGAGATGGTGTAGGCATTTATTACCACGTGTAATTGAACGCAATGATTATCGTTGTTGTGTAATGTGATTTTAATGCGGTGGCGATGGTTATGTATAAGGCCTAATGACTTGCCTCCTTGGGGTATGGGCACAGGGAGAGGAAAAAATTAAGATTGTGATCTCGATTTCTTCCTATTTTCAGTTGACATATAAATAAGGAACTTTAATTAAAGTGTTCCTTCGGCAGCTTACTTTTGCACATAGGCGAGCGTTTTATGAGTTTTCATTTTGTGAAGTGGAGTATTGGATTGAGGTGCATGGGCATAATGTGTAGTTGTGGGAGGTCTGGGGGAACTAGCCTTTAAATGATGGTAGACAAGGCAGACATTCTGTAAACAAGAATTGTTTTCTATTGACAGGGTTCTATTGAGAATCTAACTGGAAGGCAAAAGTGGGTGCTTCAATCAATCAATCAATCAAGTTTATTTTATATAGCCCTTCGTACATCAGCTAATATCTCGAAGTGCTGTACAGAAACCCAGCCTAAAACCCCAAACAGCAAGCAATGCAGGTGTAGAAGCACGGTGGCTAGGAAAAACTCCCTAGAAAGGCCAAAACCTAGGAAGAAACCTAGAGAGGAACCAGGCTATGAGGGGTGGCCAGTCCTCTTCTGGCTGTGCCGGGTGGAGATCTTAAACAGAACATGGCCAAGATGTTCAAAATGTTCATAAATGACAAGCATGGTCAAATAATAATCAGGAATAAATGTCAGTTGGCTTTTCATAGCCGATCATTAGAAGTTGAAAACAGCAGGTCTGGGACAGGAAGGGGTTCCATAACTGCAGCAGAACAGTTGAAACTGGAACAGCAGCAAGGCCAGGTGGACTGGGGACAGACAGAGTCATCATGCCCAGTAGTCCTGACGTATGGTCCTAGGGCTCAGGTCCTCCGAGAGAGAAAGAAAGAGAGAAGAGAGAATTAGAGAGAGCATACTTAAAATTCACACAGGACACTGGATAAGACAGGAGAAGTACTCCAGATATAACCAACTGGCCTACCCCGACACAAACTACTGCAGCATAAATTACTGGAGGCTGAGACAGGAGGGGTCAGAAGACACTGTGGCCCATCCGATGATACCCCGGACAGGGCCAAACAGGAAGGATAGAACCCCACCCACTTTGCCAAAGCACAGCCCCGCACCCATTGAGGATAACTTCAACCACCAACTTACAATCCTGAGACAAGGCCGAGTATAGCCCACAAAGATCTCCACCACAGCACAAACCAAGGGGGGCGCCAACCAGACTGGAAGATCACGTCAGTAACCTCAACCCACTCAAGTGACGCACCCCTCCTAGGGACGGCATGAAAGAGCACCAGTAAGCCAGTGACTCAGCCCCTGTAATAGGGTTAGAGGTAGAGAAGTAAAGTCTTCATAAAGACTTAAAGGTTGAGACCGAGTCTGCGTCTCTCACATGGGTAGGCAGACCATTCCATAAAATGGAGATCTATAGGAGAAAGCTCTGCCTCCATTGTTTGCTTAGAAATTCTAGGACAATTAGGAGGCCTGCGTCTTGTGACCGTAGCGTACGTGTAGTATGTACGGCAGGACCAACTCGAAAGATAGGTAGGAGCAAGCCTATGTAACTTTATAGGTTAACAGTAAAACCTTGAAATCAGCCCTTGCCTTAACAGGAAGCCATGTAGGGAAGCTAGCACTGGAGTAATATGATCAAATTTCTTGGTTCTAGTCAGGATTCTAGCAGCCGTATTTAGCACTAACTGAAGTTTATTTAGTGTTTTATCCGGGTAGCCAGAAAAGGAGAGCATTGCAGTAGTCTAACCTAGAAGTAACAAATGCATGGATTAATTTTCTGCATCATTTTTGGACAGAAAATTTCTGTTTTTGCAATGTTACGTAGATGGAAAAAAGCTGTCCTTGAAACAGTCTGATATGTTCGTCAAAAGAGAGATCAGGTCAAGAGTAACGCCAAGGTCCTTCACATTTTATTTGAGATGACTTTACAACCATCAAGATTAATTGTCAGATTTAACAGAAGATCTCTTTGTTTCTTGGACCTAGAACAAGCATCTCTTTTTGTCCGAGTTAAAAGTAGAACGTTTTCAGCCATCCACTTCCTTATGTCTGAAACACAGGCTTCTAGCGAGGGCAATTTTGGGGCTTCACCATGTTTCATTGAAATGTACAGCTGTGTGTCATCCGCAGAGCAGTGAAAGTTAACATTATGTTTCCGAATAACATCCCCAAGAGGTAAAATATATAGTGAAAACAATAGTGGTTCTAAAACGAACCTTGAGGAACACTGAAATGTACAGTTGATTGTCAGAGGACAAACCATTCACAGAGACAAACTGATATCTTTCCGACAGATAAATCTAAACCAGGCCAGAACTTGTCCGTGTAGACCAATTTGGGTTTCCAGTCTCTCCAAAAGAATGTGGTGATCGATGGTGTCAAAGGCAGCACTAAGGTCTAGTAGCACGACGACAGATGACGAGCCTCGGTCTGACGCCATTAACCTCTAACGAGCCTCTACCCCGGGTCCGGGAGCACCCCCCATCCCCCCACACACTGATTAGCATAGCTAGCATAGCTTCACAAGTAGATGTAGCATCTAAATATCATTAAATCACAAGTCCAAGACACCAGATGAAAGATACAGATCTTGTGAATAAAGCCACCATTTCAGATTTTTAAAATGTTTACAGGGAGACAAAATATGTAAATCTATTAGCTAAACACGTTAGCAAAATACACCCACTATTCTAACTCCATCAGTTTCTTACTCCTTCAGTCTATCACCAATTCGCTCAAATAAGATATTGAATATCCACTAACCAAGAAAAAACCTCTTCAGATGACAGTCTGATAACATATTCATGGTATAGGATAGTTTTTGTTAGAAAAGTGCATATTTCAGGTAGAAATCACAGTTTACAATTGCACCGACCATCGCAAATCGACTAGAATTACTAGATAGAAGCAACGTGTATGACCAATTTACTCATCATAAAAACATTTCATAAAAATAGACAAAGCATAGCAATGGAAAGACCCAGTTCTTGTGATTTCAGACCATATTTCAGATTTTCTAAGCGTTTTTCAGCGAAAACACAATAAATCGATAAGTTAGCATACACATGTGCAAACGTTACCAGAGCATCGATTCCAGCCAAAGAGCGCTATAACGTAATCACCGCCAAAATATATTAATTTTTTCACTAACCTTCTCAGAATTCTTCCGATGACCTCCTGTAACATCATTTACAATATACATATACAGTTTGTTCGAAAAGGTGCATATTTGCCATACAAAAACCGTGGTTACACAAATAAAATACTAGAAATCAAGCCTCAATATGTCTGACGTCATCTATCAGAGTGATCTAGTTTAATTGAAAGCTAATCAATATCTTGACTAAAAAATACAGGGTTGACAGGAATCGAAAGACAAATTAGTTCTAATGCAACCGCTGATTTACATTTTTAAAATTATCCTACTTTTCAATACAGGGTTCGCCAAGTGAAGCTATACCAAACAAAATGGCGAAATATGCCGTTTAAAATATTTCGACAGAAACACGATTTATCATATTAAATATTGCTTACTTTGAGCTGTTCTTCCATCAGATTCTTGGGCAATGTATCCTTTCTATGTTATAAACGTCTTTTGGTCGATAGATGTCCTCTGTCCTTCGAAATGTCCACCACCAACGACCGAACCCCAAAACGTGTCCAAAGTTTCAGAGTGCACAACAAATAAATTCCTCAAAATCGCACTAAACGATATAAATTGCTATAAAACGGTCAAATTAACTACATTATATGTTTTTAACAACTATAACGACTGAAAACATGACCGGAGAAATATTGCTGGTTAGACAACGATTTGGACACGGCAAGTCCGATGGCCTTCACGCTTTCAGGCGACGACGAGAAAAGGGCGGTCTCTATACATTTTGGTCTTTATAATGGCTGTGAATGTCCCATCGATTCCATTGAAAACGTGATGACGTACAGACACCAGAGGAAGACGTAGGCAGTGTCGGTTTCTTCATAGCATTCACTGTCGCCTTAAAACAGACTCCAGATCAGAGGTAAAAATTTCTGAAATCTGAACCCTGTCATGAAAAAGTGCTGTAGAAATTGTTCTGTACCACTCAGAGACAAAAATTCCAACTTCTATAGAAACTAGAAGGTGGTTTTCTATCCAATAATAAACAAAATATGCATATTGTACGATCAAGAATTAGCACGAGGCAGTTTAATTTGGAGACACAAATATGCTAATGCGGAACAGCACCCCCTATAGTTCCAAGAAGTTAAAAGGTAATTTACCACCTTCACATGTGCAGTCTCAGTGCTATGATGGGGTCTAAAAACCAGACTGAAGCATTTCGTATACATTGTTTGTCTTCAGGAAGGCAGTGAGTGCTGCGCAACAGCTTTTTCGAAAATTTTTGAGAGGAATGGAAGATTCGATATAGGCCAATAGTTTTTTTATATTTTCCGAGTCAAGGTTTGCTTTTTCAAGAGAGGCTTTATTACTGCACTTTTAGTGAGTTTGGTACACATCCGGTGGATAGAGAGCCGTTTATTATGTTCAACATAGGAGGGCAAGCACAGAAGCAGCTCTTTCAGAGTTTAGTAGGAATAGGATCCAGTATGCAGCTTGAAGGTTTAGAGGCCATGATTATTTTCATCATTGTGTCAAGAGATATGTACTAAAACACTTAAGTGTCTCTCCCGATCCCAGGCCCTGGCAGAGCTGTGCAGATCCAGGACAGCTAAGCCCTGGAGAATACGCAGATTTAAAGAGGAGTCCGTAATTTGCTTTCTAATGATCATGATCTTTTCCTCAAAGAAGTTCTGAATTTATTACTGCTGAAGTGAAAGCCATCCTCTCTTGGGAATGCTGCTTTTAGTTAGCTTTGCAACAGTATCAAAAATAAAATTTGGATTGTTCTTTATTTTCCTCAATTAAGTTGGAAAAAGTAGGATGATCGAGCAGCAGTGAGGGCTCTTCGATACTGCACTGTACTGTCTTTCCAAGCTAGTCGGAAGACTTCCAGTTTGGTGTGGCGCCATTTCCGTTCCAATTTTCTGGAAGCTTGCTTCAAAGCTCGGTATTTTCTGTATACCAGGGAGCTAGTTTCTATGACAAATGTTTTTCGTTTTTAGGGGTGCAACTGCATCTAGGGTATTGCGCAAGGTTAAATTGAGTTCCTCAGTTAGGTGGTTAACTGATTTTTGTCCTCTGACGTCCTTGGGTAGGCAGAAGAGTCTGGAAGGCATCAAGGAATTTTTGTGTTGTCTGAAATTTATAACACGACTTTTGATGCTCCTTGGTTGGAGTCTGAGCAGATTATTTGTTGCGATTTCAAACGTAATAAAATGGTGGTCCGATAGTCCAGGATTATGAGGAAAAACATTAAGATTCTACAACATTTATTCCATGGGACAAAACTAGTCTCAGAGTATGACTTGTGCCAGTGAGTAGTCCAGAGACATGTTGGACAAAACCCACTGAGTCGATGATGGCTCCGAAAGCCTTTTGGAGTGGGTCTGTGGACTTTTCCATATGAATATTAAATCACCAAAAATTTGAATATTATCTGCTATGACTAAAGGTCCGATAGGAATTCAGGAACTCAGAGAGGAACGCTGTATATGGCCCAGGAGGCCTGTAAACAGTAGCTATAAAAAGTGATTTGAGTAGCTGCATAGATTTCATGACTAGAAGCCAAAAGACAAAACGTCATTTTCTTTTTGTAAATTGAAATTTCTATCGTAAAATGTTAGCAACACCTCCGCTTTGCGGGATGCACGGGATATGATCACTAGTGTAACCAGGAGTGAGCTCATTTAACACAGTAAATTCATCAGGCTTAGCCATGTTTCAGTCAGGCCAATCACATCAAGATTGTGATCAGTGATTAGTTCATTGACTTAATAACTGTCTTTGAAGTGAGGGATCTAACATTAAGTAACCCTATTTTGAATGTGAGTATCACGATCTCTTTCAATAATGCAGGAATGGAGGATCTTTACCTAATGAGATTGCTAAGGCGAACACCGCCATGTTTAGTTTTGCCCAACCTAGTCGAGGCACAGACACAGTCTCAATGGGGATGGCTGAGCTGACTACACTGACTATGCTAGTGGCAGACTCCCTAAGCTGGCAGTTGGCTAACAGCCTGCTGCCTGGCCTGCACCCTATTTCATTGTGAGTTAGAGCCCTGTCTATGTTGGTAATAAGATGAGCACCCCTCCAGCTAGGATGGAGTCCGTCACTCCTCAGCAGGTCAGGCTTGTCCTGTTTTGTGGTGAGTCCCAGAAAGAGGGCCAATTATCTACAAATTCTATCTTTTGGAGGGGCAGAAAACTTTTCAACCAGCGATTGGTTGTGAGACTCTGCTGTAGAGCTCGTCACTCCCCCTAACTGGAGGGGCCAGAGACAATTACTCGATGCCGACACATCTTTCTAGCTGATTTACACGCTGAAGCTATGTTGCCGCTTGGTGACCTCTGACTGTTTCATCCTAACATCGTTGTGCCGACGTGGATAACAATACTCTATACTCTCTACACTCGCCAGTTTTAGCTTTAGCCAGCACCATCTTCAGATTAGCCTTAACGTCGGTAGCCCTGCCCCCTGGTAAACAGTGTATGATCGCTGGGTGATTCGTTTTAAGTCTAATACTGCGGTAATGGAGTCGCCAATGACTAAGGGTTTTTCAATTTGTCAGAGCTAATGGTGGGAGCCTTCGGCGTCTCAGACCCCGTAACGGGAGGAGTAGAGACAAGAGAAAACTCGGCCTCAGACTCCGACTCGCTACTTAATGGGGAAAACCGGTTGAAAGTTTCTGTCGACTGAATGAGCGACACCAGTTGAGCATTCCTACAGCATTTCCCTCCAGAAGCCATGAGAAAGTTGTCCGGCTGCGGGGACTGTGCGGGGGGATTTATACTAACGTTAGTATCTGTACTTACTGGTGGCACAGACGCTGTTTCTTCCTTTCCTACACTGAAATTACCCTTGCCTGGCGATTGCGTCTGAAGCTGGGCTTGTAGCACAGCTATCCTCGCCATAAGTCGATCGTTCTCCTGTATATTATGAGTACAGCGACTGCAATTAAAAGACATCATGTTAATGTTACTACTTAGCTTCGGCTGTTGAAAGTGCTGACGAAACATGTCCAGATAAAGCGTCCGGAGTGAAAAAGTTGAATGAGGGAAAAAAGTTGTGATGGAAAAACTAAAAATATAAACGGTAATTAAAAAGTAAAAAGAAAAAAACGTAAAGTTGTCAGCTAGCAAAGTAAGGTTGGCAACAAAACGCACAGCAACACGTCTGCATATTCAAGAGGAAGTGACGTCCAACGGATCCCACAATCTACTGACAGCAAATTATATTTTAACATCTATCCTAGCATGTATGAGTTATAAGAGCATTATAATAAGCACATTGAAAATTAAAGAAGAAGTGCAGACAAAAATGGGATATCCAGTTTTTTAATAATATTTCCTCACAATGAGGTCGAAATAACACTAGAGTTGTGAAAATTATGATAATGCACTTTTTGTGTAAGAGCCGTTTGAAAGAAAATGCTGGATTTCAACTTGTTCAGGTGGGATGGAGTTTTTGGCCCAGATCATGACATCACAATCTGATCTTATTATTCTGACCAATGACCAGTCATCATTTATTTGCATATGTATCCTCCTACTTTGAAGGTGTAAATGGGGTAGGTTCTAAAGTCTAGATGATCCTATTCGCCAATCAGGGCTGTGTATGTAAATATATTTAAATTTGTATCAACACACCCACATGATCAGAAAGAGCATTTCAAAGGCAAAAGAATGCTCAGGGAAATAAATTATGACAAATATATTTGGAGTTATTTTCATGAAATAAACACAGTGATTTATTAGACATACAGTGATGATTTAAAAATACAAACCTCTCTGGGATAGGCGTCCCTCTAGCGTTGTCAACGATGTGCCCCATGGTGGTGGAGGGCTTATGGTATGGGCAGGCATAAGCTACAGACAACGAACACAATAGCATTTTATCAATTACAATTTGAATGAACAGAGATACCGTGACGAGATCCTGAGGCCCATTGTTGTGCCATTCATCCGCTGCCATCAAGTTTTAATGTCACATGCACAAGTACAGTGAAAGGCATTTCCTGCAAATTCAAAACCGAACAATACAATCAATAATAATAAAGAAATAAGAAGAAGAAAAATAAGAAATGAAGAAATATGAAGAACACAATAAATAAGTAAGTAAGCATACTTTATACAGGGTCAGTTCCAATACCATATTTACAATGTGCAGGGATACTGGAGTGATTGGAGGTAGATATGTATAGGGGTAAGGTGACTAGGCAACAGGATATAAGATGAACAGAGTAGCAGCGGCTTGTATGTGAGTGGGTGTGTGTTTGTGTGTGTGTGTGTAGAGTCAGTATAAATTTATGTACATTTTATGTGCGTGTGAGCAGATGATGGAGTGAGTGAGTGTGTGAGTGTGTGTGTAGGGCCCTGCGAGTGTGCATAAAAATAAATGGTCAATAAAGATACAAGGTTAACTCTGATAGTCTGTGTAGCTATTTATCAGTCTTTATCAGGCTTGGGGATAGAAACTGTTCAAGAGCCTGTTGGTGCCAGACTTGATGCACCAGTACCGCTTGCCGTGCAGAAGCAGAGAGAATAGTCTATGACTTGGGTGGTTGGAGTCTTTGACGATTTCCCGGGCCTTCCTACCACACCGCTTGATATAGATGTCATGGATGGCAGGGAGCTCGGCCTCAGTGATGTACTGGACTTGCCGCACCAACCTCTGTAGCACCATGCGATTGAGGGCGGTGCTATTGCCATACCAGGCAGTGATGCAGCTAGGCAAAATGTTCTCAATGGTACAGCTGTTGAACTTTTTGAGGATTTGAGGGCCCATGCCAAACTTTTTAAACCTCCTGAGGGGGAGGTTGAAACTTCTGGTGAAACTGGAGGGCGCGCAATTCAAATAAATAATCATAAACATGATGGATATTAAACATTTAGGTACACACATTTTATATCGGTTAAAAGCTTAAATTATTGTTAATCTAACTGCACTGTCCGATTTACAGTAGGCTTTACAGCGAAAGCATGCCATGCAATTGTTTGAGGACGGCGCCCCACATCAAAATATTTTGGCACAGGTTTCATAAATTCACAAATAGCGATGAAATATTCACTTACTTTTTGAAAATCTTGCTCCGATTTGTCATCCAAAGGGTCCCAGCTATAACATGTAGTGTCGTTTTGGTAGATAAAATCCTTCTTTATATTCCAAAAAGTCTGTTTAGTTGGTGCCATCGATTTGAGTAATCCACTCGTTCAACATGCCAAGATAGGAATCCAAAAATGTACCCCTAAACTTTGTTTCAACAAGTCAAAATATGTTTCTATTTAATCCTCAGATACCCTAAAATGTAATTAACTTTTTATGGCTGCAGGRGCAGTATTGAGTAGCTTGGATGAAAGGTGCTCATTTCAAACGGCCTCGTACTCAATTCTTGCTCATACAATATGCATATTATTATTACTATTGGATAGAAAACACTCTCAAGTTTCTAAAACCGTTTGAATTATATCTGTGAGTAAAACAGAACTAATTTTGCAGCAAACYTCCTGACAGGAAGTGGAAAATCTGAAATCGATGCTCTGTTCCAGGGCCTGCTTGAAATGTATTAGTATACATGCACTTCATACGCCTTCCACTAGATGTCATTAGGCAGTGAGAGAAGAAATGGAGTGTATAGCTTGATCTGAGGTCAAAAGAGAGCCCTTGGAATGACATGACCCCAATTTCCTGTGTTCAGGAAGGCGCGAGAAGGGACTCTGGATTGCCTTCTGAAAAGCTGTCGTTATAGACGGCTACTATCTCCGGCTTTCATTTTATTTGATAAATGTGACAATATCATCGTAAAGTATGTTTTTTCAATATAGTTTTATCAGATTATTGAAAGTTTTTCGGGAGTTTTGGAGATTTCCGTTCTCTGCGTTTTGTGATTTTGGACCGTTTCGCGCCACTTGGCTAGCTTTCTTTGCTAATTCGACTGGAGAAGAGGACATTCTACAACCAAACAACGATTGTTCTGGACAAAGGACCCCTTGTACAAGATTCTGATGGAAGCTCAGCAAAAAGTAAGAACAATTTATGATGTTATTTCGTATTTCTGTGGAAAATGTTTAGTACTAGTATCCGCCATCTTTGCAGGCGCTGTCTCGCTATAACGTAAACTGTATGTCGTACTAAAGTTATTTTTAGAATTCTAACACGGCGATTGCATTAAGAACTAGTGTATCTTTCAATTGCTGTCCAACATGTATTTTTTAGTAAAGTTTATGTATGAGTTATTTGATTAGATTAGGTGCCTCTCCAAGATTTCTCCCGACATTTTGTTTGCAGTTTGGCTACTATTCACATTGTAAAACCACGATTTGTGCCGCTAAATATGCACTTTTTCGAACAAACCATATATATGTATTGTGTAATATGATGTTATAGGACTGTCATCTGATGAAGTTTATGAAGGTTAGTGAAATAATTAATATCTTTTGCTGGTTTTGTCGCTATCGCTACCGTTGCCTTGAATCAATGCTGTTGTGTGGTTGGCTATTGTAGTAAGCTAATATAATGCTATATTGTGTTTTCGCTGTAAAACACTTAAAAAATCGGAAATATTGGCTGGATTCACAAGATGTTTGTCTTTCATTTGCTGTACACCTTGTATTTTTCAGAAATGTTTTATGAGTATTTAGGTATTTCACGTTGGTGTCTGTAATTACTCTGGCTGCTTCGGTGCTATTTGTGACGGTAGCTGCAATGTAAAACTATGATTCATACCTGAAATATGCACATTTTTCGAACAAAACATAGATTTATTATATAACATGTTATAAGACTGTCATCTGATGAAGTTGTTTCTTGGTTAGTTTGGTTGGTTCTTGGTTAGTTTGGTTGGTTTTGTGCAAGCTACCTGTGCTGTGAAAAATGTCTGTGCTTTTTTGTATTTGGTGGTGAGCTAACATAAATATACGTGGTGTTTTCGCTGTAAAACATTTTAAAAATCGGACATGTTGGCTGGATTCACAAGATGTTTATCTTTCATTTGCTGTATTGGACTTGTTAATGTGTGAAAGTTAAATATTTCAAAAATATATATTTTGAATTTCGCGCCCTGCACTTGGACTGGCTGTTGTCATAAGTGTACCGACATCGGGCTTGCAGCCATAAGAAGTTGTTTAATCTATAATATTTCATACGGAAAGAAGTATTTTCAATAGGAAAGCGATATTAGCAGGTACGCGTCCTCTTCATCGCGAATTTCCAAGTCTGTGTCCCTGTAGTAAAACTGAAATGTCTTACTCATTTTGAAAGAAACAAGCCTGAAACCTTGAACAAAGCCTACTGACACCCAGTGGAAGCCATAGGAATTGCATACTGGGAGCTAGATTTAATTATTTCCCTGAATTTTCTATTGGAAGAGCATGGGTTCGCAACAAAAAAAAATATCTGGTTGGTTTTTCTTTGGATTTTCTCCAACCATATCTATTGTGTTATAGTCTCCTACATTATTTTAACATTTCTACAAACTTCTGAGTGTTTTCTTTCCAATGGTACCAATTATATGCAAATCCTGGCTTCAGGGCCTGAGCAACAGGCAGTTTACTTTAGGCAAGACCGTCAGGCGGAAATTGAGAAAAAAGGACCCTAGCCTGAAGGTTTATATTAAAGTCTCGAGATAGTAGCTTTCCTCTAACCATCTTTCGTCCACTGTAATTTCGGTATATTGTTGGTATGCATCTTATTTCCAGTCAGGCAACAATTTGGGCAAAAATTGGCATGGGAGGACCATCTCCTGTTATTACAGTACAGTGTAATCGACCTTCCATTTTAGTGTGCAGGATATTTCAGGAAAACAGCAGGCTCTCAAAATTGTTTGCTGAGTGGAGGCCTGTTATGCAGCTGCTCAAGAAATCACACGCACGAGCACACACACACACAGTTACCATAGCTCTCTTTTAACACACTCCCCCTCTTTCAAACACCCCCCACCCTCCACCCCCACAGTCTTTWTTTCACATCTTTTGAACGCGCACACACACACAAAGCTGGGGCTTTGCTTGACATTATTAGTTTTGCATTTGGGCAGTCTGCCCAGAGTAGCAGTATAGATTTTTGCCTTGCCTCCCTATAATTGGATGAGTTACATTTCTCCATTCATTACATATGCTTTTGACCTCTGGACCCCTGCAGCTCCTGGGTTTTATTAGCACTCTCAACCCCTGATAATAGGGGACCCTCTTTCCAGGAGATTAACCCTGTCCACAGTGTATGTGTGTGTGTGTGTGTCTGTGTGTCTCTCTGTGTGTGTGTGTGTGTGTAACCCACTAGGTACAAACTTGTTGAATAAATGTTCAACCTAATTTGTCAACGTACTGTGACGTGGAATCTACATGGAAAATACATTGGATTTGAAAAAAGTATGTCACCATGGTAACCAACAACCCTTGTGTAAAATATGTTATATCCACTATCAGAAGAACAAAATAGGCTGGGCAGCACCTCCTACTGGAGAATGTATCTATCTACAGCTACGCTTTGGTCTCCCAACAACAAATATCAACATTTGAAGGAGATGTATCTTCATTAGGATAGCTCCATCTGTGCCACTGACTTAGTCTGGCTWTATTACAGTTTGTCTGCAAATTAATAATTGATATGTTGGATTCAAGTCCCCAAACCAAATATCTAAGTTAAAAAAAGGAATAAATCAAATCAAACTTTATTTAAAGTCCTGTGTTGCTCAGTTGGTAGAGCATGACGCTTGTCTGTAGAGCAAAGTATAATATTAATTGAACTTGGTCTGGTCCATAGAATTATTACAGAATTATTATTATTTTTATCCAATTTTGCTTATATTAGAGTTGTCCACCAATACAACACCAGAGCCTGTGAATCTRATATTGCCTGTTTTAAATGTAAAAGTCTAACTGCTCAGAACATCTTTTTATATATCGGTGCTTTTGAGTGGAACAAACTACCACAGCAACTCAAAGCCATGCCGACCATAACTTCATTTAAAAAGAATGTCAAAAGCTGGCTAATGATTGAGCAATAGAAAAATAAGAAAAATCATGTCTCTATGTAATGCTCTAGGCTATGACAATGTTGTCCTGTCTTTTGTTTGGATATGATAACCAAAGTATGCCTAGTAGGCTATGTTTACTGTGTAGCCTAGCCTACTATGTTTAGAATGCTGAGAATGCTGTTCATTGACTACAGCTCAGCGTTCAACACCATAGTGCCCACGAAGCTCATCACTGACCTAAGGACCCTGGGACTAAACACCTCCCTCTGCTACTGGATACTGAACTTCCTGATGGACCGCCCCCAGATGGTAAGGGTAGGCAACAATACGTCTGCCACGCTGATCCTCAACACTGGGGCCCCTCAGGGGTGTGTACTTAGTCCCCTCCTGTACTCCCTGTTCACCCACGACTGCGTGGCCAAACACGACTTCAACACCATCATTAACTTTGCTGACGGCACAACAGTGATAGGCCTGATCACTGACAACAATGAGACGGCCTACAGGGAGGAGGTCAGAGAACTGGCAGTGTGGTGCCAGGACAACAACCTCTCCCTCAATGTGAGCAAGACAAAGGAGATGATCGTGGACTACAGGAAAAGGTGGGCCGGACAGGCCCCCATTAAAATCGTCGGGGCTGTAGTGGAGCGGGTCGAGAGTTTCAAGTTCCTTGGTGTCCACATCACCAACAAACTATCATGGTCCGAACACACCAAGACAGTCGTGAAGAGGGCACGTTAAAACATTTTTCCTCTCAGGAGACTAAAAAGATTTGGCATGGGTCCCCAGATCCACAAAAAGTTTGAGAGCATCCTGACCAGTTGCATCATCGCCTGGTATGGCAACTGCTCGGCATCTGACTATAAGGAGCTACAGAGGATAGTGCGTACGGCCCAGTACATCACTGGGGCCAAGCATCCTGCATTCCAGGACCTATATAATAGGCGGTGTCAGAGGAAAGCCCATAAAATTGTCAGAGACTCCAGTCACCCAAGGCATAGACTGTTTTCTCTGCTACCGCACGGCAAGCGGCACCGGAGTGCCAAGTCTAGGACCAAAAGGCTCCTCAACAGCTTCTACCCCAAGCCATAAGACTGCTGAACAATTAATAAAATGGCCACCGGGCTATTACATTAACCCCCCTCCATTATCTAAGCATAGTCACTTCACCCCTACCTAGATGTACAAATTACCTCAACTATCCTGTACCCCTGCACACTGACTCGGTACCGGTACCCCGTGTCTATAGCCTCATTATTGTTACAGTTGAAGTCGGAAGTTTACATCCTAGTAAAAATTCCCTGTCTTAGGTCAGTTAGGATCACCACTTTATTTTAAGAATGTCAAATGTCAGAATAATAGTAGAGAGAATGATTTATTTCAGCTTTTATTACTTTCATCACATTCCCAGTGGGTCAGAAGTTTACATACACTCAATAAGTATTTGGTAGCATTGCCTTTAAATTGTTTAACTTGGGTCAAACGTTTCGGGTAGCCTTCCATAAGCTTCCCACAAATAGTTGGGTGAATTTTGGCCCATTCCTCCTGACAGAGCGGGTGTAACCGAGTCAGGTTTGTAGGCCTCCTTGCTCGCACACACTTTTTCAGTTCTGCCCACAAATGTCTATGGGATTGAGGTCAGGGCTTTGTGATGGCCACTCCAATACCTTGACTTTGTTGTCCTGAAGCGATTTTGCCACAAGTTTGGAAGTATGCTTTGGGTCATTGTCCATTTGGAAGACCCATTTGTGACCAAGTTTTAACTTCCTGACGGATGCCTTGAGATGTTGCTTCATTACATTACATTACATTTAAGTCATTTAGCAGACGCTCTTATCCAGAGCGACTTACAAATTGGTGCATTCACCTTATGATATCCAGTGGAACAACCACTTTACAATAGTGCATCTAACTCTTTTAAGGGGGGGGGGGTTAGAAGGATTACTTTATCCTATCCTAGGTATTCCTTAAAGAGGTGCGGTTTCAGGTGTCTCCGGAAGGTGGTGATTGACTCCGCTGACCTGGCGTCGTGAGGGAGTTTGTTCCACCATTGGGGTGCCAGAGCAGCGAACAGTTTTGACTGGGCTGAGCGGGAACTGTACTTCCTCAGAGGTAGGGAGGCGAGCAGGCCAGAGGTGGATGAACGCAGTGCCCTTGTTTGGGTGTAGGGCCTGATCAGAGCCTGAAGGTACGGAGGTGCCGTTCCCCTCACAGCTCCGTAGGCAAGCACCATGGTCTTGTAGCGGATGCGAGCTTCAACTGGAAGCCAGTGGAGAGAGCGGAGGAGCGGGGTGACGTGAGAGAACTTGGGAAGGTTGAACACCAGACGGGCTGCGGCGTTCTGGATGAGTTGTAGGGGTTTAATGGCACAGGCAGGGAGCCCAGCCAACAGCGAGTTGCAGTAATCCAGACGGGAGATGACAAGTGCCTGGATTAGGACCTGCGCCGCTTCCTGTGTGAGGCAGGGTCGTACTCTGCGAATGTTGTAGAGCATGAACCTACAGGAACGGGTCACCGCCTTGATGTKGGTTGAGAACGACAGGGTGTTGTCCAGGATCACGCCAAGGTTCTTAGCACTCTGGGAGGAGGACACAATGCAGTTGTCAACCGTGATGGCGAGATCATGGAACGGGCAGTCCTTCCCCGGGAGGAAGAGCAGCTCCGTCTTGCCGAGGTTCAGCTTGAGGTGGTGATCCGTCATCCACACTGATATGTCTGCCAGACATGCAGAGATRCGATTCGCCACCTGGTTATCAGAGGGGGGAAAGGAGAAGATTAATTGTGTGTCGTCTGCATAGCAATGATAGGAGAGACCATGTGAGGATTGCTTCAATATTTCCACATCATTTTCCTGCCTCATGATGCCATCTATTTTGTGAAGTGCACCAGTCCCTCCTGCGTTAAGCACCCCCACAACATGATGCTGCCACCCCCGTGCTTCACGGTTAGGATGGTGTTCTTCGGCTTGCAAGCCCTCCCCCTTCTTCCTCCAAACATAACGATGTTCCTTAAGGCCAAACAGTTCTGTTTTTGTTTCTTCAGACCAGAGGACATTTCTCCAAAAAGTACAATCTTTGTCCCCATGTGCAGTTGCAAACCAAAGGATGACTTTTATTTGGCGATTTTGGAGCAGTGGCTTCTTCCTTGCTGAGTGGCCTTTCAGGTTATGTCGATATAGGACTCGTTTTACTGTGGATAGAGATAATTTTGATCCTGTTTCCTCCAGCATCTTCACAAGGTCCTTTGCTGTTGTTCTGGGATTGATTTGCACTTCTCGCACCAAAGTACGTTCATCTCTAGGAGACAGAACGCGTCTCCTTCCTGAGCGGTATGACGGCTGCGTGGTCCCATGGTGTTTATACTTGCAGATGAACAGATGAACGTGCAGATGAACGTGGTACCTTCAGGCGTTTGGCACAGTCAACTTAGTGTATGTAAACTTCTGACCCACTGGAATTGTGATTCAGTGAATTATATGTAAAATAATGTGTCTGTAAACAATTGTTGGAAAAATTACTTGTGTCATGCACAAAGTAAATGTCCTAACCGACTTGCCAAACTATAGTTTGTTAACAAGAAATGTGTGGAGTGGTTGAAAAACGAGTTTTAATGACTCCAACCTAAGTGTATGTAAACTTCCGATTTCAACTGTATGTTATTGTGTTACTTTTTATTCTTTTTTCTTTTTTACTTTAGTTTATTTGGTAAATATTTTCTTAACTCTTCTTGAACTGCACTGTTGGTTAAGGGCTTGTAAGTAAGAATTTCATGGTAAGGTCTACACTTGTTGTATTCGGCGCATGTGACAAGTAAAGTTTGATTTGATTCGATTTTTTATGTTTGTACATTTTTTTATCCATTTATTTAACAGGAATACAATGTAAATACGTTTTACAACTTTTTTGCGTTATCCTCGTGTGGTTGTTTTAAAACGCTTTGCTACAATATAAAGTAGTGAGTGTACAGCTTACATTGTAGCAAAGTGTCATTTCTTCAGTGTTGTCACATGAAAAGATATACTCAAATATTTACAAAAATGTGAGGGGTGTACTCACTTTTGTGCTATACTGTATATCTATAACTCCAGGGTTATGGGTTCGATTCCCACGGGAACCAGTATGAAGATAAATAAAAAAATGTATGCACTCGTAAGTCGCTTTGGATAAGAGTGTCTGTTATATTATTTAATGTCAATGTAAATGTTGTATAAATAAACAAAATATCTGACAATATATTCCCATTTGAACTTTGCTGTGCTTTTAAATTGTTGAAACCACAGTGATATACATTGTTTTTCCATTGGAATTTCGTTGTGCTTTTAGATGGTTGAAAACATAGTGATATCACATTGGAAATTCAACTAACTTTTTCACTAACTTATCCTTTTGAGTGGGTGAATATAGGTTGTATTCTCATTGATCAATGTCTCAACCTATATTACCCAATTATCCACGTTGAAATGATGTTGTGTGCCCAGTGGGTATTAAGATGATTATTAAGATTTCCTTTTTTTAGTTGACGGTTACTGTCCATAATTGTCGGTTACAAGATTATACGATAATTGTGCCAGCTCTAAACTAAACGTTTCAATTCCCAAATGAAATTGATATCTGGGATGATGATCTGTTTGTAATTTATCAGCTATGCATTCATTCTACTGTCTTGTTTTCCTTGGGTATAAATGTCTACCTGTACGTATATGTTTTAATCACATGGGATGACGTGATTGAGAGTATACAATCTAACTGTAAGTGACAACAGCTGATTCAAAGCTTATGGAAACATATTTGAACAATTCCTCACATTAAACAGGGGATGATATTGTGATTCAAAAGATAAGAGGACATGGGTTTCCTCCAGAGAGGCTAGATCCTTCAAGGTGCATCCAAGAGTGTGGATATGCATGCATATGGTGTGATACGGTCATGCATATTTCATTGAAGCATGTATATTTAACGCAGTCATGTATACACCATGGTGGCATGATATATGGATCCTGACAACAGTCCTTGACATTATGTGCACAATTACTCTCCTCAACCGATATCAATCCCTGGATCAGAATAGCAAACATAGAATAGGAAGCACCTCATCAACTATTGGCTGTGCCGAGTTTGAAGCCTGGCACAAGGTCAAATCCACCGTGGACTTCATCTTTAGCTTCACGTGGAGCTTGTCTGACAGATAATCAATTCACCACTAAATGTATATTTCGAAACAGGTAAGAAGGGACGAAACGGGTGTGAAACATCCATACATAATGGCAGCCATTGAGCTCAGCAGCATGCAACAGTGTGGATGGAAGAGTTAGTGTCAACCCCAAAGTTCACACTCGCTAGTGCATTTAGCAATTTAGCGAAGTAACCCTTCCCTGAAAGACAAAGGGACAATAGTATTGATTGGGACCATCTTTCAAGGCCAAGAACTTAAAGCATGCTTCTAAGCTTATTCAAGTACCTGTTGTTGACAGTAGTGTTGTTGGCTAGGTCTCTCTAAGGGCTAAATGTCCAAGTTTCCTAGCCTAGCTCGAACAGTTGACCATGGGGAGTTTTTGACAGCTGAAGTCCCATACTAATGACTGTGTTAATGTGGCAGCTCAATGTGGGTGCAATCAGCTCGATGCCAAGCTACGCTGTTTAAAACAATAATGTGTGCAAACACAAATTCCATTCATTAAAAAACAGGTCCCAAAAGGAATGCCTTAAAGTTGCAAACTGTCTTGCATCACAAATTACTCTGTGGCACTTTATTTTATATCACTCATAATCCTGGTGTTCCAAACGAATTAGCCTTAGCTGCCAGTATGCATATTTCTCTTCATTATTTGTTTCTATCAAACTCTTTTCCCTCCATTTTTAGCACTCTTGGGTGGCATATACTTTGCATGACTTTTTCTTATCAGCAAATGTTTATTTCTGAAGAAGAAAAAACTGAAGGAAAGAAAATGGGTCAGGACTCTCCTCCAGCAACACAATGCCTTTGCCTTATCAGAGGTTCAAATAATTATAAGGATTTACGGGGAAAGCATAAGATGCTATTATCTGATGATAGCACAACAGTAAACAAAGAGAGTGTAGCATATTTCAACCCTGGAGGCGCAACACAAAACGCAGAAATAAAATACAAATCATGCCTTACCTTTGACGAGCTTCTTTTGTTGGCACTCCAATATGTCCCATAAACATCACAAATGGTCCTTTTGTTCGATTAATTCCGTCCATATATATCCAAAATGTCCATTTATTTGGCGCGTTTGATCCAGAAAAAAACAGCTTCCAATTTGCGCAACGTCACTACAAAATATCTCAAAAGTTAACGGTAAACTTTGCCTAAAAATTTCAAACTACTTTTGTAATACAACTTTAGGTATTTTTAAACGTTAATAATCGATCAAATTGAAGACGGGTCTATCTGTTTTCAATACAGGAGGACAACAAACTAACGCTACTTTTCTAGTCTTGCGCATATCTCAAACAGTAGACAAAAAGTTACTTTGATTCAAGATGGCCGTACTTCTTCATTGCACAAAGGAATAACCTCAACCAATTTCCAAAGACTGGTGACATCCAGTGGAAGCGGTAGGAACTGCAAACAAGTCCATTAGAAATCTAGTATCCCAATGAAATCTCATTGAACAGACAGTGACCTCAAAAAAAAAGAATGGAATGGAACCATCTGAATGGTTAGTCCTCGGGGTTTTGCCTGCTACATAAGTTATGTTATACTCACAGACATGATTTAAACAGTTTTAGAAACTTCAGAGTGTTTTCTATCCAAATCTACTAATAACATGCATATCTTATATTGTGGGGATGAGTAGAAGGAAGTTGAAATTGGGCACGATATTTATCCAAAAGTGAAAATGCTGYCCCCTATCCCGAAGAAGTTTAACACCCATGCCGTCCTACAATCTAAGCTAGATGCCCTCAATCTCACTCAAAATATCAAGGAACCTACCAGGTACAACCCTAAATCCATAACCATGGGCAACCCCTTAGATATCATCCTGACCAACTTGCCCTCTAAATACACCTTTGCTGTCTTCAACCAGGATCTCAGCGATCACTGCCTCATTGCCTGCGTGCGTAATGGGTCCGCGGTCAAACGACCACCCCTCATCACTGTCAAACGCTCCCTAAAACACTTCAGCGAGCAGGCCTTTCTAATCGACCTGGCCCGGGTATCCTGGAAGGATATTGACCTCATCCCGTCAGTAGAGGATGCCTGGTTGCTCTTTAAAAGTGCTTACCTTTCCATCTTAAATAAGCATGCCCCATTCAATTTAAAAACAACTAAGAACAGATATAGCCTTTGGTTCACCCCAGACTTGACTGCCCTTGACCAGCACAAACAGAAATTTGCATCCTGGAGCACTAATTCCCCAAAATTTTGGGACACAGTAAAGTCCATGGAGAATAAGAGCACCTCCTCCCAGCTGCCCACTGCACTGAGGCTAGGAAACATTGTCACCACCGATAAATCTACGATAATCGATGATTTCAATGAGCATTTTTCTACGGCTGGCCATGCTTTCCACCTGGCTACCCCTACCCCGGCCAACAGCTCAGCACCCCCTGCAGTATCTTGCCCAAGCCCCCCCCGCTTCTCCTTCACCCAAATCCAGACAGCTGATGTTCTGAAAGAGATGCAAAATCTGGATCCCTACATATCAGCTGGGCAAGACAATCTGGACCCTCTCTTTCTAAAATGATCCGCCGAAATTGTTGCAACCCTTATTACTAGCCTGTTCAACCTCTCTTTCGTATCGTCTGAGATCCCCAAAGATTGGAAAGCTGCCACGGTCATCCCCGACTTTAAAGGGGGAGACACTCTAGACCCAAACTGTTATAGACCTATATCCATCCTGCCCTGCCTTTCTAAAATCTTCGAAAGCCAAGATWACAAACAGATAACTGACCATTTCGAATCCCACCATACCTTCTCCACTCTGCAATCTGGTTTCAGAGCTGGTCATGGGTGCACCTCAGCCACGCTCAAGGTCCTAAACGATATCATAACCAACATCGATAAAAAAGACAGTACTGTGCAGCCGTCTTCATCAACCTGGCCAAGGCTTTCGACTCTGTCAATCACCGCATTCTTATCGGCAGACTCAATAGCCTTGGTTTCTCAAATGACTGCCTCACCTGGTTCACCAATTACTTCTCAGATAGAGTTCAGTGTGTCAAATCGGAGGGCCTGTTGTCCGGACCTCTGGCTGTCTCTATGGGGGTGCCACAGGGTTCAATTCTCGGGCTGACTCTTTTCTCTGTATACATCAATGATGTCGCTCTTGCTGCTGGTGATTCTCTGATCCACCTCTATGCAGACGACATCATTCTGTATACATCTGGCCCTTCTTTGGACACTGTGCTAACAAACCTCCAAACATGCTTCAATGCCATACAACACTCCTTCCGTGGCCTCCAACTGCTTTTCAATGCTAGTAAAACTAAGTGCATGCTCTTCAACCAATTGCTGCTCACACTGTCCGCCCGACTAGCATCACTACTCTGGACGGTTTTGACTTAGAATATGTGGACAACTACAAATACCTAGGTGTCTGGTTAGACTGTAAACTCCACTTCCAGACTCACATTAAGCATCTACAATCCAAAATTAAATCTATAATTGGCTTCCTATTTCACAACAAAGCCTCCTTCACTCATGCTGCCAAACATACCCTCGTAAAACTGACTATCCTACCGATCCTCGACTTCGGCGATGTCATTTACAAAATAGCCTCCAACACTCTACTCAGCAAACTGGATGTAGTCTATCCCAGTGCCATCCGTTTTGTCACCAAAACCCCTTATACTACCCACCACTATGTCCTGTATGCTCTCGTTGGCTGGCCCTCACTACATATGCATCACCTAACTAACTGGCCGCAGGTCATCTACAAGTCTTTGCTAGGTAAAGCCCCGCCTTATCTCAGCTCACCATAGCAACACCCACCCGTAGCACACGCTACAGCAGGTATATTTCACGGTCATCCCCAAAGCCAACACTTCCTTTGGTCGCCTTTCCTTCCAGTTCTCTGCTGCCAATGACTTGAACGAATTTCAAAAATCACTGAAGCTGCAGTCTTATATCTCCCTCTAATTTTAAGCATCAGCTGTCAGAGCAGCTTACCGATCACTGTACCTGTACACAGCCAATCTCTAAATAGCACACCCAACTACCTCATCCCCATATTGTTATTTATCTTGATCTTTTGCACCCCATTATCTCTACTTGCACATCATCATCTGCACATTTATCACTCCAGTGTTAATGCTAAATTGTAATTATTTTGCCTCTATGACCTATTTATTGCCTTACCTCCCTACTCTTCTACGTTTGCACACACTGTACATAGAATTTTCTACTGTGTTATTGACTGTACATTTGTTTATGTGTAACTCTGTGTTGTTGATTTTGTCACACTGCTTTGCTTTGTCTTGGCCAGGTCGCGGTTGTAAATGAGAACTTATTCTCAACTGGCCTACCTGGTTAAATAAAGGTGAAAGAAAAAAAGAAAAAGAAAAGAAAGGCCATAATGTACTATTCCAGGTTAGGCGAAAATTAGATTTTGTGTATGTGCAACATTTTAGACTGATTCAATGAACCTTTGCATTTCTTTTCAAAATGTTGTATCAAGACTATCCAAATGTGCMTAATTGGTTTATTAATACATTTTCAAGTTCATAACTGTGCACTCTCCTCAAACATTAGCATGGCATTATTTCACTGTAATAGCTACTGTAAATTTGACAGTGCAGTTAGATTAACAATAATTTAAGCTTTCTGCCCATATCAGATATGTCTATGTCCTGCAACATGTTCTTGTTACTTACAACCTCATACTAATCACATTAGCCTATATTAGCTCAACTGTCCCGCGGGGGGGACACCTAGTGGCGGTCTGTTCCATTTAAGATGAGGGAGGACAATAATTTTTTTATGAGCATGGCCTTATTTCTATTACAGCATATTGGGTGACTGTCATTCATATTCCATTCACCCAGCTCAATGTAACAGCCATAGATTTAGACTACTACACATCATACAACATTTTTCCTTGTACCCATCATGAGGTTGCTACAACCTAGCCTATGAATGAAAGTTTACAGCATAGGTGCACAGGTGAGAGAAAATGTTTAGTAATTAAGGTGACAGACAGTGACACATTTAATACTGTGTTGCAGACTCTTGCCTGCATCTAGCTGATCTAGTGTGTAATCATTCGTCCAACAATTGCAAACAAGAGTTTATATTGGACGAATTCAGGTATGTTTATCCCTGTTTCGTTCCGTTTGCTTCCATTTAACTTTTCATGGCTGCAATCCCGGTAACGGGACCGATATGACAACAGCCAGTCGAAGTGCAGGGCGCCAAATTCAAAAAACTGAAGTCTCATAATTACAATTCCTCAGACATATATGTGTTTTATACCATTTTAAAGGTAATCTTGTTGTTAATCCCACCAAAGTGTCTGATTTCAAATATGCTTTTCAGCGAAAGCACTACAAACGATTATGTTAGGTCACACCAAACCACAATAAGCACAGCCATTTTTCCAGCGAAAGATAGCAGTCATAAAAAGAAGGAATATAGCTAAAATTAATCACTAACCTTTGATGATCATCAGATGACATTCATGGGACTTCATGTTACACAATACATGCATGGTTTGTTTGATAAAGTTCATATTTATATAAAAAAAATCAGAGTTTACATTGGCGTGTTACATTCACTAGTTCCAAAAACATCAAGCGATTTTGCATAGCCACATCGTTTCAACAGAAATACTCATCATAAATGTAGATGATAATACAAGTTATACACATGGAATTATAGATATACCTCTCCTTAATGCAACCGCTGCGTCAGATTTTTTTAAATCTTTACGGATAAAGCAACCCATGCAATAATCTGAGATGGAGCTCAGAACAAGAGTCAAATTAGCCGCCATGTTGGAGTCAACAGAAACAAGAAATGACATGATAAATATTCCCTTACCTTTGATGATCTTCATCACAATGCACTCCCAGGAATCCCAGGTCCACAATAAATGCTTGATTTGTTCGATAATGTCCGTTATTTATGTCCAATTAGCAATTTTGGTTAGCGCGTTTGGTAAACAATTCCAAAGTCACAAAGCGCGTTCACTAAAACGTGACGAAATGTCCAAAAGTTCCGTAACAGTCAGTAGAAACATGTCAAAAGATGTATTGAATCAATCTTTAGAATGTTGTTAACATACATCTTGAATAACGTTCCAACCGGAGAATTACATTGACTTCAGTTGAGCGATGGAACGGAGCTGCCTCTCACCTGAACGCGTGTGGTCAAAGCGTGGTCACCTCATGGCAGTGGTTACTCATTCCTGTCTCCTTCGGCCACCCTTCACAGTAGTGTCATCAGACAAAGTTCTATTGACTGTTGACATCTAGTGGAAGCCGTAGGAAGTGAAAACTCATCCATATCTCGCTGTAATTTCAATGGGAGCTTGGTTGAAAATCTACCAGCCTCAGAAAAATTCCAAACAGGAAGTGGAACTTCTCAGGTTTTTGCCTTACATTTGAGTTCTGTTATACTCACAGACATAATTCAAACAGTTTTAGAAACGTCAGAGTGTTTTCTATCCAGTACTAATAATAATATTCATATATTAGCCACTATGACTGAGGAGCAGGCCGTTTACTCTGGGCACCTCTGTGCACCTTTCATCCAAGCTACTCAATACTGCCCCTGCAGCCATAAGAAGTTAAGAAACATTTTTCAACAGAATCGGCGGAATGAATACACCCCTGATCACACAGAAACATAGTTCACTTTCATAGCAGCAACATACAAACTGCATGGTCACTTTGCTTGTTGTATTCCTTCTTGCATCTACGAGCTGTCCTCCTCTCACCTTTTCCCTTCTTTGYGCTCCAATGCTGATGACTAGTCATTGGTTACTGTCAAGACACGCAACTTTTTGGTTCTGAAGCACAGATTAATGTTTTTGAAACAGTAATTTGGTGCAATGCCGTAGGACTATGTTAGTGACCAGATGGAGTAAGCAAAGGTATAAATATAAAATACAAAAGGTTGGCTATCAAATTTAAAAAAATCTGTGACATGCTTCGTAAACAACAGTGAAATGCTTACTTACTTCGCAGCAATGCAGACAGAAATAAATTAATAATAATAAAAGTAATAATAAAYGCACAATGAGTGACAATAAATTGGCTATATACACCAGGTTCCAGTACCGAGTCGATGTGCAGGGGTGCAAGGTAATTGAGGTGTATACTTTATGAACATTTAAGTAGGAATAAAGTGACAGATAAGAAACAGTAGCAGCAGAATATGTGATGAGTCAAAAAAGTTAGTGCATAAAGGGGCAGTGTAACGGTTTTCGTCGTCTGAAGAAGAGTAGTCGGACCAAAGCGCAGCGTTGTAAGTGTTCATGCTTTTATTTGAAAACTGAACACTATAACAAAATAACAAGAGAATAAATTAAACCGAAACAGTCCTGCAAAACATTAAACAGAAAATAACTACCCACAAAAACCATGTGGGAAAAAGCTACCCAAGTATGGTTCTCAATAAGAGACAACGATAGACAGCTGYCYCTGATTGAGAACCACACCCGGCCAAACACAAAGAAATACAAAACATAGAAAATTAACATAGAATGCCCACCCAAATCACACCCTGACCAAACCAAAATAGAGACATAAAAAGCTCTCTACGGTCAGGGCGGGACAGGCAATGCGGATATTTCAGGTAGGTTTTTGAGTAATTTGAGTAATTTGTCAGAAGCTCTTATCCAGAGGGACTTGGTGGGACTTGGTGGGACAACCACATATCGCATTCATAGTAAGTTAATCTTCCCTCAATAAATTAACTAACTATTTAGCAGTCTTGTGGCTTGGGGGGGTAGAAGMTATTCAGGGTCCTGTTGGTTCCAGACTTGGTGCATCGGTACCGCTTGCTGTGCAGTAGCAGAGAGAACAGTCTATGGCTGGAGTCCTTGACAATTTTTAGGGCCGTCCTCTGACACCACCTGGTATAGAGGTCCTGGATGTCCGTAAGCTTGGCCCCGGTGATGTACTGGGCAGTGGGCACTACCCTCTGTAGTGCCTTGCGGTCAGACACCAAGCAGTTACAATACCAAGCGGTGATGCAGCAAGTCAAGATGCTCTCGATGGTGCAGCTGTAGAACTTTTTGATGATATGAGGGCCCATGCCAAAGCTTTTCAGCCTCCTGAGGCATTGYCGTGCCCTCTTAATGACTGTGTTGGTGTGTGTGGACCATGATAGATGCTTAGTGATGTGGACATTGAGGAACTTGAAGCTCTCGACCCGCTCCACTACAGCCCCGTTGATGTGAATAAGGACGTGCTCGGTACTTTGTTTCCTGTAGTCAACGAGCAGCTCAGTTTGTCTTGCTGACGTTGAGGGAGAGGCACCATAGGCTGTCTCATCGTTATTGGTGATCAGACCTACCACCGTCGTGTTGGCTGCAAACGTAATGATGGTGTTGGAGTCGTGCGTGGCCATGCAGTCTTGGGTGAACAGGGAGTACAAGAGGGGAATAAGCATCCACCCCTAAAGGGGCCCCCGTGTTGAGGGTCGGTGTGGCGGCCCATCAGGAAGTCCAGGATCCAGTTGCAGAGGGAGGTGTTCAGTACCAGTGTCCTTAGCTTAGTGATAAGCTTTGAGGGCACTATGGTGTTGAACACTGAGCTGTTTTCAATGAACAGCATTCTCACATAGTTGTTCCTCTTGTCCAGGTGGGAAAGGGCAGTGTGGAGTGCAATAGAGATTGTGTCATCAGTGGATCTGTTGGTGCAGTATGCAAATTGGGTGTGGGGTCCAGGGTTTCTGGAATAATGTTCTTGATGTGTGCCATGACCAGCATTTCAAAGCATTTCATGGCAACACATGTGAGTCTTACGAGGCGATAGTCATTTAGATAGGCTACCTTCGCGTTCTTGGGCACATGGACAATGGTCGTCTGCTTGAAACATACACAGTACCAGTCAAAAGTTTGGTCAGACCTACTCATTCAAGGGTTTTTCTTTATTTTTACATTGTAGAATAATAGTGAAGACATCAAAACTATGAAATAACACATATGGAATCATGTACTAACCAAAAAGTGTTAAACAAATCTAAATATATTTTAGATTTTAGAATCTTCAAAGTAGCCACCCTTTGCCTTGATAGTTTTACACACTCTTGGCATTCTGTCCACCAGCTTCACCTACAATGCTTTTCCAACAATCTTGAAGGAGTTCCCACATATGCTGAGCACTTGTTGGCTGCTTTTCCTTCACACTGCGGTCCACCTCAACCCAAACCATCTCCATTGGCTTGAGGTTCAGGTGATTGTGGAGGCCAGGTCATCTGATGCAGCACTCCATCACGCTCCTTCTTGGTCAAATAGCCCTTACACAGCCTGGATGTCACGCTCTGACCTTAGATATCTATGTTTTCTTTATATTTTGGTTAGGTCAGGGTGTGACGAGGGTGGGTACGCTATTTTTTGKATTGTCTAGGGGTTTTGTATTGTCTAGGGTTTTTGTAAGTCTAGGGTATGTAGGTCTAGGTGATGCGTAGGTTTATGGTGGCCTGATAAGGTTCCCAATCAGAGGCAGCTGTTTATCGTTGTCCCTGATTGGGGATCATATTTAGGTAGCCATTTTCCCTTTTGTGTTCGTGGGTTCTTGTCTATGTGTAGTTGCCTGTTCAGCACTCATTTGTATAGCTTCACGGTTTGTTTTGTTAGTTTTGTTCAGTGTTCATTCTTAGAATTAAGAAGAATGTACGCATACCACGCTGCGCCTTGGTCTCCTCCTTTTGACGGCGGTGACACTGGAGRTGTGTTGGGTCATTGTTCTGTTGAAAAACAAATGATAGTCCCACTAAGCCCAAACCAGATGGGATGGCGTATCGCTGCAGAATGCTGTGTTAGCCATGCTGGTTAAGTGTGCCTTGAATTCTAAATAGAACACAGACAGTCTCACCAGCAAAGCACCCCCACACCATCACACCTCCTCCTTCGTGTTTGGAACCAAAAATCTCAAATTTGGACTCATCAGACCGAAGGACAGATTTCCACCGTGTTTCTCGGCCCAAGCAAGTCTCTTTTTCTCATTGGTGTCCTTTAGTAATGGTTTCTTTGCAGCAATTCAACCATGAAGGCCTGATTCACGCAGTCTCCTCTGAACAGGTGATGTTGAGATGTGTCTATTACTTGAACTCTGTGAAGCATTTATTTGGGCTGCACTTCCTGAGGCTGGTAACTCAAATAAACGTATCCTCTGCAGCAGAGGTAACTCTGGGTCTTCCTTTCCTGTGGCGGTCCTCATTAGAGCCAGTTTCATCATAGCGCTTGATGGTTTTTGCGACTACACTTGAAAAAACCTGAAAAGTTCTTGAAATTTTTCGGATTGTCTGACATTCATGTCTTAAAGTACTGATGGACTTTCATTTGTCTTTGCTTATTTGAGCTGTTCTTGCCATAATATGGACTTGCCATAAAATACCTATCAGTTGGTCTTTTGCCAAATAGGGCTATCTTCTATATACAACCCCTACCTTTTCACAACACAACTAATTGGCTCACGTGCATTAAGAAGGAAAGAAATTTCACAAATTAACTTTTAACGAAGCACACCTGTTAATTGAAATTCATGAGTTAGTCACCTGGAATGTAACTAGTTGAGAGAAAGCCAATCGTGTTCAAAGCTGTCATCAAGGCAAAGGGTGGCTCCTTTTAAGAATCTCAAATATAAAATATATTTGGATTTGTTTAACACTTTTTTGGTTATTACATGATTCTATATGTGTTATTTCATAGTTTTGATGTCTTCACTATTATTTACCATGTTGAAAATAGTAAAAATAAAGAAAAACCCTTGAATGAGTAGGTGTGTCCAAACTTTTGACTGGTACTTTAGGTTTTACAGACTGGYACTGTAGGTATTACAGACAGGGTCAGGGAGAGGTTGAAGATGCCAGTGAAGAAACTTGCCAGCTGGTCAGCACATGCTCTGAGTACTCGTTCTGGTAATCCATCTGGCTCTGCAGCCTTGTGAATGGTAACCAACTTTAAAGGTCTTACTCACATCGGCTACGGAGAGCATGATCACACAGTCATCCGGAACAGCTGGTGCTGTCATGCATGGTTCAGTGTTGCTTGCCTCGATGCAAAMATAGAAGGCATTTAGCTCATCTGGTAGGCTTGCGTCACTGGGCAACTCGCGGTGGGGTTTCCCTTTGTAATCAGGGGGAGTAGGATTCAATCTTAGTCCTGTATTGACGCTTTGCCTATTTGATGGTTCATCTGAGATTGTAGTGGGATYTCTTATAAGAGTCCCACTCCTTGAAAGCGGAAGCTCTAGCCTTTAGTTCATGTGCGGATGTTGCCTGTAATCCATGGCTTCTGGTTGGGATATGTATGTACGATCAATGTGGGGACGACGCCATAGTTTGAAATTTCATAGAAATGTCATAGTTTTGTCATGTTTTCACTATTATTTTACAATGTAGAAAATAGTAAAAATAAAGAAAAACTCTGGAATGAGTAGGTGTGTCCAAACTTTTTACTTGTACTGTATGAAAAATATATATTTTTACCATTCACTTTCACACCTGTAACCCCCCAAAACCTTGTCACTGCGCTAGCTCACCCAAAATGTGTTGATTGACAGTTTGTTGGTCCAATCGGAGGGCAGAGTGTGCATTTCACTAGCCAATCAGTTTCTTGTGTGGTACTGTCTCTGGCTGCGTGGCGTGTAGGCCTAATCCAAGGAGACTCTGTGCCACAAAATGAGTGACAAAACGTTACAAAACCTGGCCAGATCATTTCAAATCATCAGTTTCAAGTCAAAGTTGGGTCCCGAGTCTTGAGGCACCAAGTCCATGTCAAGTCTCAAGTCAAGTTTTATTTTCAAGTCGAGTCTCAAGTCATCAAATGTGTGACTCGAGTCAGACTCGAGTCCAAGTCATGTGATTCCAGTCCACACCTCTGGTTTGTACAAACGGGAGAGTCAATACGTTTTCCCCATATCAACTTCACCTATTCTGTCACCTCAGATCAAAGCAGAGGATGGTAGTCCAAGGAAGCTATTTTTGACTGTTGAGATGTATCCCCTGTGTATTCTATAATATCAATGGCAGCTCTGTTCAATTTCTACAGTAGCTTTTCCTGTTCAATGCCTGATATTGGGACCTTAGTTGTCATTAGACCATCAAATACAATCGCGTTGCCTTACCTCTGAGATGCATACAAACAGACTGAGAATAGCAAAAATGACTAAACCCATGCTACTGGTAAATATATTCAATGTATAGTGGATATAAAGATAAGTATTTTCACGGGGCCATGTAGAGAACCATCCAATATAAAATAGTATTTCCTTTTGTTTATCTGTCCACTCTCACTTTCATTGTAAACCTAGTTTAGGGATATCATCTCCTTTTACTGCCATTTTGCTTTCCAAATGCTCCTCCAGCACTGTTGTGTCACCCGCAGTCTGTGAGTAGGTCGACGCTTCAAATCACTCCTTTGTTTAACCCAGTCACAGGGGTCATAGAGCTAGATGTGTCATCTGCAATGTAATAAGTGAGAAATGGAGTTCCCCCCCATAAACACCTTCCACCATGAGCCTCAGACAAACAGGAAATGAAAACACAGAGATGGGAAGTTAACTCTTTCGCCCACATGAGGGTGGAAAAAATAAATGGTATGAGAGTCGAGGGTCTGAGGGCTGGCTGAATTCCGTCTCTTTTGTTTGGGTTGTTGTTGGAGCATCTCCCGAGGGTGTACAAACACGCGTTAATTGGTAGTCACAACAAGATACGGCTAAATGTGGAAGCCTCGATGAAATTCAATTTAATGAGAGTATAGAAAGGTCTCTCATTAAAGCCTAGACAGGAAAACCATATTGACCCCTAGTGGCGCTTGTGAATAATTGTTTCCCGGATCGATTAGTACACAATGCGAGACAACATGCAGGGCCATGATTTGTGAATGATATGGAAGGTCAACCAACGTGCCAATCCTAGCATTACCACCACACCTTCTCCTGCCCTGATGCCTCCCCTCCCTCCCCTGACTCCCATCTACCCTTCTTTAATCCCAGGGATGGGTTGGCCTCTAACATCCAGGCACACGGTCATTAAACTCAATACCTGGCCACCTCCTTCGTGATTCCCAAACCCGGCAGAGCACACCAACCTCATCGGGGCACAACTCAACCCTCCCACCTGCCCACCTCTCCTGACTTACGACCCTCTGTTTGCACGTCAAAGGCAAAGGAGCAGCATGGTGTGCATGCTAACGCTACAGGGTGAAAGACAGCGGCATTGCCAGGGCAGTGAGCAAAGCGGCTGGGCCGGAGTGGAGAGAGCCGGAGCTATCTGCCTGACCGCTCAAGACGTGGAGAGCAGAGTGAATAAATGTCCTGTCTGGCTGGGCCAGGGTGCACTCACTCTCGCAACCGAGGGCGCATGCATAAAAGACGGGGGGACTCCGGAGAGAGATTGATAACGCCCTCCGATATAGCAGAGGATCATCCAAAGCAAGCCCAATGTGACTTTTAAAAACCCCAATGAATAGTGCATGGAGACGGGTCAAGGGCAAGTCAGGGGAGTTTAAATACTTTTTTTATCAATCAGCGGGCAAGGAGGATCGGAGAAGACAAGCGGTAGCCACTTGGGGGGAATACAGCTCCTTCGATAGCCTTGAAATTGAGAGGGGATGCACAAGACTGGAAAGGGCATTAAGGCTAGTGATAAGTAAATACACCTGGGCATAGAGCCTTTCAGGTTTCTGTCACTGGTGTCATGAAGAGCTGTGTGACAGTGTTGCCAGTGCCTTGGCCCATCGAAAAAAACTGCTGAAAACCTAAAACATGACTGTTTAAAGGTGTCTAAAAACAAGATCTACTATCTGCACTCCTTTGACCTCAATTTAAAGGGGCTGTGATCAGTTGTTACAGAAACCCACTTTCTTAATCTAACAGTAAACACATACCTGCCCAACTAGAAAAACACATTCAAGACAAAGCTGACATATGAGGTTTATAGTTAATAATTCTGTCTCTGGGTAGATGTAATATAAAGGCAGATAACATTTATCACCAACATAACCTGGAACGACCACTCCTATACAGGGGGAAGCTATGAAGTTACGTTATGAGCCTGACAGCCTTACAAGGTGGAATGTGACTTTAATAATGGAAAAATTATGTGTGAATCTGCAGAAGAGTTCAACTAAATGGCAGCTCAACCCTTTGCCCTCTTATCAGCGGCCAATCAGAGGCAATCAAGCTCTGTTTAAAGCTGATTTAACCCTGATGAGCCCTGATCTGGATGAACTCCCCATCCACCATCCCAATCATACACACACACACACACACGCACACACTCTGCAATATTGCGGTGGTGGGAGTTTAAGGCCACATAAAGGGAAAGAGACAAAGGTGACGCCTCCTCCTTTCAAATGGCAAGAGCATGGCTTGACATGAAACGAGTGGGTGAGTGCCGGGCGAACAAAAGGCTGGGGACGTGTGAGTAAGGTGCAGAAGCAGGTGCGGGGCAGCGGTGACCAGGGTGCAAGTCCTTTAATTAAAAGGATTATATTGAGGTGCACACCGCCTGGGAGAAGCTGTCACGGGGCCCGAGATTGAGTACAGTAATGAAACCCATCAGAGAGAGAGAGGAGAGTGTGTGTGTGTGTTCTTTGAGAGAAAGACAGGGGATTTGAAAGGAAAGAAACTGAGGGGAAAGGTATGGAAGGAAATACAATGAGAGAATGAGGAGTTTAGGAGACTGTCAGGGTATAATGTGGGGATAGGATTGTGAGCAGAAGAGAAGAGAGTAGACAGGTAAACAGAGAAGGGAGGTCCTGTGGTGGAACGAAGGCAGAGGGGCAGGTTGGGGGAAATTATTGAAGCAGAGATCGCAACTTATATTCGAAAACGTCAATCACATGTCCTACGTCTGAAGGTTATGTATGCCACCTATCCACATACAGCAAGAGAAGGCATATTATATTGTGGAAGCAGATTAATGTCAACACAAATACAAATATATACACTGAAATCAAATTAATAATTTGTATTTGTTGCATTGGTTAAAATGCAACAAATACAAAGGTACAAATAAACCTTCCATCTCAATGCCAAACTTGGTTTCACTTTAAATGTTTTACAGAACATTCAGATCAGCTTAATAATGAGCCTTGCTTATGAATGATTTTTGAAGTCCTTCTGTCATATTTTGGGAAGGCTTTACAGAGTTTAAGTTCACTTTGGGGTTAACTCACTGTGATGTGATGTCCCTTTTTATGGAAACTGCCATGAACTGCATGGGCATACTTATTTCATTTGAGCAGGAATAATGACTTCCAAGTGTTTCCATTTAACATAGAACCCTTCTACTCAATACCCATCCCGGATCATTCTCATCAGAAACGCTGACTAGAATAGCCTAGCCTAGCGCAACAGGGAATATCATATCATATAAATACATGAAATCACAAGTCCAATACAGCAAATGAAAGATAAACATCTTGTGAATCCAGCCAACATGTCCGATTTTTAGCCCAAAACACAACGCCATTTTTTCACCGCAAAGATAGCTTTCACAAAACCCACAAATAGAGATAAAATGTATCATTAACCTTTGAAGAACTTCATCAGATGACAGTCTTATGACATCATGTTATACAATACATTTATGTTTTGTTCGAAAATGTGCATATGTATAGCTACAAATCGTGGTTTTACATTGGCGCCATGGTCAGAAATGGCTCCAAAATATACGGAGACATTTTAGAGAGCCACGTAATCTAACAGAAAAACTCATCATAAACTTTGATGAAAAATACATGTTGTACATATAATTAAAGATACACTGGTTCTTAATGCAACCGCTGTGTTAGATTTAAAAAAATAACTTTAGTAAAAAGCACAGCATGCAATAATCTGAGACAGCGCTCAGCCATTCTCCGCCATGTTGGAGTCAACAGAGTCAACAAAAATACGAAATAACATCATAAATATTCCCTTACCTTTGATGAACTTTCATCAGAATGCAGTGCCAGGAATCCTAGTTCCACAATAAATCGTTGTTTTGTTTTAGAATGTCCATTTCTTCTGTCGAATTAGCAACTTTGGCTAGCATGTGTAGCTCACGTGTCCATGAAGATTTGACGCAATGAACAAAAACTTCTAAATGTGATAATAAAAGTCGAATAAACTGGTCAAACTCAGTTGAGAATCAATCTTCAGGATGTTTWTCTCATATATATCYAATWACGTCCCAGACKGAKYATTTCTYCGTGTCTATCTAACGATTTGCAGACAAAGATATGACATACCCAAGTGCGTGGCCAAAAACKGGCAATATGACTGACCTGTCACTCCAAAGACTCTCATCCRGTCCCACATAAGGCTAGACACTTCATTCCACRTTCTACTGCCTGTTGACATCTAGTGGAWGGCGTATGAAGTGYATACATATCCATAAATATTAGGCAATTGAATAGGCCATGCCTTTCACAGCGACCCATTTCAGAATTTTCACTTCCTGTTTGGAAGTTTGCCTGCCAAATGAGTTCTGTTTTACCCACAGATATAATTCAAACAGTTTTAGAAACTTCAGAGTGTTTTCTATCCAATAGTAATAATAATGTGCATATCATATGATCTAGGACAGAGTACGAGGCCGTTTAATTTGGGCACCATTTTATCCAAAAGTGAATATGGCGCCCCCTATTTCCAAGAGGTTTTAAATGGTGCTGTCAGGTAGCTTTTATGTGATGTAGCCAGCTAATTGTCAGTTAATTTATTAGTACCTTTGCAGCAGTTGGCAAATGTCATATCTTTCTCTTCATGTCCTTTGGCTTTCTCTTTAGTTTAGTTTCTGCATTCACTTTCTATGAATACATGGGTTTCCATCAAGTCCTCCTTTCAAATGCACATCAAATGCACATTTCTTACTAAAGTAATTAAAAACTCAACTGTGAAAATGTTGCCTGCCCATTGAGTCCTTCAGCATCCTAAAAGCAAGGCTTTAAAGATGTTTGATATAATGCAATACTCTGAGGGGCAAAGAGTAAAAACACATTCCCCAAACCTTAACATCTCTTCAACCTGCGATTCCATTCCACAGCATCATTTTAAAAGGGATAATGGGACTTTTTTTAAGCGGTAGGAAATCAGATAATCCCACTCAATACTAACAGAGATACACCTTAAGGTTTAATTTCAGACGCTGGTTAACTGAGCTCATTTTAACATACACTGCTCAGTCCTTATTTTATTTTGAGCAGTATTTCCCAAACTGTTGAATGGAATATGATAGGGTTAGATTCTTGTATTGTCTGTTGTTCACAGAAATGTACTTCGCCTATACAGAAAGTGCACTGTGTTAAAAAACAACACGGCAATGGATACCTGTCCGCAAGCTTTAATTTAGACTAGAGGATACTTTCTGTTAGTTAGTCTTATTGCCATTACTCCCTGTGAAGACAGCGAAGCTACTCAATGATTCAGCTGGCTAGCTCAGCTAGCTTGCGGACAGTAATAAGCCTTTAAGCTGTAATCATAGGCAAACAATAGCCAACAAGAGTAGGGAGCACAGGGCCACAAAGCCCTCTGTGATAATTACCCTGCTATCTTTGTGGCTCAGCGTAGCAGTTCAGGCTGTCTAATGCCCTAACCCTTGGAAGTCACAGAAAGTCTGCATTTCTCTGTATACCTATCATGGCCGTGGTCTCATTCTCTAGCCTTCTACCCTTATGGAATCAAGCTTACATAATTACAGAAATAAAGCAAATTTGTTTGAATCCACAATGGAGGAGTGAGCAACTACATACTTTGTGGAAAGGGGTATGGAATTCAAACACATTAATGATTTTTTAGGGCCCTGATTCTTATGCATTTAATCTCCAATGATCTTGCATCTCCAATGATCTTGCAGCCACCCGACCTCAAGATCCAATCTGAACCTATGATGTTTTCTTATAGAATACTAATACTGTTACCTTTTTTTGTAAASTTAAAGGCCCAAATGCAGCTGTTTTTATAACAATATCCAATCATTTCTGGGTATAAATTAAATAGGCCTACCTTACATAATAGATTTTCATAAAAATTGTCAAAAAATAGCTGTTTAGAAAAAAACTATTCCTCAGGCAAGAATTTCTGGGAGTGTCTGGGCGTGATCTGAGTGGGGAGGGGGAAAAGGAAAACTAGCTGTTATGGGCAGAGAGCTTTGGAACTCTTTCTTATTGGTCTATTGACCAATTTACCGCATGGGGATGTCACCATGGAAAGCCAAAAGTTCCCGCCCATGCGAACCTGCTGATTACAAGGTCCTGTGTAGATTGTATTTTCAACCAGCAACTATCAGGAAATAACACTGATCAAATGTTTTTAAACTTTTATAGTGTTAGTTTCATCAGCTGTTGTACAATGTGACATAAAATACAAGAAAAACWGAATTTTGACTGCGTTGGGGCTAGTATTAAGTTACAAACGCCATGTGCAGAGCTTGTAATAAAACAAATTCCAACGTTACATTCAAGACCAAGTCAGTGTCTCATTTAACTTGAAGTATGCTTTTGGTGGAGTGAGAAGTTTTTTTTATCCTCTTTAATCTAAATATATGCTAAGTTTTGCATATCCAGCCAGTACCTCTGTTCCTCTTTACATTTTATCTCCACAGTTGTAATTAAGTTATAATACCAGGCAATCTGATGAGGCCAGGTAATTTAAAACCAGGAGCACTCCCTTTCTGGACATCAAACACGGATCTCTGAGGAATGTTTTTGATTTGGCAGACAAATGTTCTCTTACTTCCTTATGAGGACATACTACTATTGTTCCCCAAACCCTCCATTTTGTAGCTCCTTGTTGAAGATGAGTTTGTACTCTATTCAATTACTTTTTAATAACTTGAGGTGATAAAATAAACAGTTAGGAGACGAATTTAGAGAATGTAATGTAAGACTGACTGGTTTATCATGCGATGACCTAACTTTACTCTAACCTCTCGCTAGCATGACTAAACTTAACCAGTTGCTCTTGCATGTAAATATCAGTTGTTTTGTAATTCTGAGAATGTCAGTGTTTCTTAGGCTGTTGCACTTCAGAAAATGTGAGTTCTTCTTGTGAGATCGGGTTAATATAAAAAAATGTGTCAATCAATAAATTGACAAAGATATACATAGATGAGATGATTAAACATGGAATGGTAATTGCATGAATATAGATCATGAATTCAGTCAGAAATTCAATGGTGTTTCCTTCCAGTAGAAGTTAAGAAACTGTATTTTTCAATAAACACATTTTTCTCGCAAGCACACACACACACAGCATCAACATCAACAGCATCCTCCCGGATACACTAGACTTACTCCAATTTGCATACCACCCCAACAGATCCACAGATGACGCAATCTCAATCGCACTCCACACTTCCCTTTCCCACCTGGACAAAAGGAACACCTATGTGAGAATGTTGTTCATTGACTACAGCTCAGCGTTCAACACCATAGTGCCCACGAAGCTCATCACTAAGCTAAGGACCCTCTGACTCGACACCTCCCTCTGCAACTGGATCCTAGACTTCCTGACGGGCCGCCCCCAGGTGGTAAGGGTAGGCAACAACACGTCTGCCACGCGGATCCTCAACACTGGGGCCCCTCAGGGGTGTGTACTTAGTCCCTTCCTGTACTCCCTGTTCACCCACGACTGTGTGGCCAAACACGACTCCAACACCATCATTCACTTTGCTGAACACACAACAGTGATAGGCCTGATCACCGACAACGATGAGACGGCCTATAGGGAGGAGGTCAGAGAACTGGCAGTGTGTTGCCAGGACAACAACCTCTCCCTCAATGTGAGCAAGACAAAGGAGCTGATCGTGGACTACAGGAAAAGGCAGGCCGAACAGGCCCCCATTAACCTTTTCTCAATATAGGGGGTGCTGTTTCAACGTTACCATTTATCGTTCCCAAATTAAACTGCCTCGTACTCAATTCTTGCTCGTACAATATGCATATTATTATTACTATTGGATAGAAAACAATCTCTAGTTTCTAAAACCGTTTGAATTATGTCTGTGGGTGAAACAGAACTCTTTCTGCAGCGAAATTCATGACAGGAACTGCGAAGGTCTGAAAACGAGGCTCTGTTCTCAGATCAGTTTAAAGCTCTGTATGTATCCTATGGGTCGACATGAACTGCACCCGCCTTCCCCTGGATGTCAGTAACCAATGAGAATTGGAATGGAGTTTCTACGCAGATCTCAGACCTTGTAAAGCCCCAAGGAACGAAGGGAGCTCTCTTTTTGGCGTTCGTCATGACGCAAAGCAAGACCTCAGGATGGCATTTTGAAACGCTCAGTTATCGGCCTTAGATATATCAGTCTGTAATTTAATTCGATATAGGTGTTAGAAACATCATAACGAAGTTATTTTAAACCGAGTTATATCAGTTTATGCGAGTAATAATTGAATTTTCGGAATTTCCTTAGTATGTGTTTTGAACATTTGGGCAATGGTCTGGCTGTAACGCACACTGTATGTCTAGTAACGTTAATTTTAAAAATCTAACACAGCGGTTGCATTAATAACTAATGCATCTTTCAATTGCTGTCCAACCTGTATTTTTTAGTCAAGTTTACGATTATTTATCGATTAGATTAGGTGCCTCTCCAAGATGGCACCGGCCAGATTCATGAAATGCTGCTACTGTTCACATTGTATAACCACGATTTGTGCCGCTAAATATGCACATTTTCGAACAAAACCTATATGCATTGTGTAATATGATGTTACAGGACTGTCATCTGATGAGTTTATCAAGGTTAGTCATTATATAGCTTTTGCTGGATTGTTACGATCGCTAACATTTGCTGCTGGTAAATGCGGTTGTGTTTCTGGCTATTGTGGTAAACTAATATAATGCTATATTGTGTTTTCGCTGTAAAAACACTTAAAATCTGACATATTGGCTGGATTCACAAGATGTTGGGCTTTCATTTGCTGTACGCTGTGTATTTTCAGAAATGATTTATGATGAGTAATTAGGTTTTTGACGTTGGTCTCTGTAATTATTCTGGCTGCATCGACGCTATTTCAGATTGCAGCTGCAATGTAGAACTGTGATTTATACCTGAAATATGCACATTTTTCTAACAAAACATATGCTATACAATAATATGTTATCAGACTGTCATTTATGAAGTTGTTTCTTGGTTAGTGGCTATTTATATCTTTTATTTGGTCGAATTTGTGATAGCTACTGATGGAGTAAAAAACTGGTGGAGTAAAAAAAGTGGTGTCTTTTGCTAACGTGGTTAGCTAAAAGATTTACATATTGTGTCTTCCCTGTAAAACATTTTAAAAATCAGAAATGATGGCTGGATTCAAGTGTGTATCTTTCATCTGGTGTCTTGGACTTGTGATTTAATGATATTTAGATGCTAGTATTTACTTGTGACGCTATGCTAGGCTATGCTAGTCAGCTTTTTTACTGATGGGGGTGCTCCCGGATCCGGGTTTGGGAGGAATTAGAGGTTAACATCGTCGGGGCTGTAGTGGAGCGGATCGAGAGTTTCAAGTTCCTTGGTGTCCACATCACCAACAAATTATCATGGTCTAAACACACCAAGACAGTCGTGAAGAGGGCACGACAAAACCTTTTCCCCCTTGGGAGACTGAAAAGATTTGGCATGGGTCCCCAGATCCTCAAAAAGTTCTACAGCTGCACCATCGAGAGCATTCTGACCGGTTGCATCACCGCCCGGTATGGCAACTGCTCGGTATCTGACCCTAAGGTCCTACAGAGGGTAGTGTGTACGGCCCAGTACATCACTGGGGCCAAGCTTCCTGCCATCCAGGACCTATATAATAGGCAACGTCAGAGGAAGGCCCTAAAAAGTGTCAGAGGCTCCAGTCACCCAAGTCATAGACTGTTTTCTCTGCTACCGCACGGCAAGTCGTACCGGAGCGCCAGATCTAGGACCAAAAGGCTCCTTAACATCTTCTACCCCCAAGACATAAGACTGCTGAACCATTTATCAAATGGCACCTGAACTATTACATTGACCCCATCCATTTGTTTTGTACACTGCTGCTACTCGCTGTTTATTATCTATGCATAATCACTTCACCCCTACCTACATGTACAAATTACCTAAACTATCCTGTACCCCCGCACACTGACTCTATAATGACACACTGACTATTTACCCCCTGTATGTAGCCTCGCTATTATTACGTTCTTGTATTACTTTTTTTTTTAAATAAWGTTTTACTTTAGTTTATTTGGCAAATATTTTCTTAACTCTTCTTGAACTGCATTGTTGGTTAAGGGGTTGTATGTAAGCAGTTCACGGTAAGGTCTACACTTGTTGTATTCGGCGCATGTGAAAAACATTACGTTTGATTTGATTTGATAGAACGTTTGGTCACTTGGATACTGTATACTGGCACATGTGCGATAAAGGTCTCCCCATTTCTTTCCCTGCCCTGCCTGTTTTTATGTTATCATTCCCAACCACTGTGTTGTGAAATGAGGCTGTGCTCCACACACTGCTGCTGACCAAGATTAACACTTATCGCAGACCACCGCCAGACCACCAGTTTCTGCACTAAATGAATTAGATGACAGTGAACAGGGAAGGCATCAAATTCCAAATTTGAGGCGCAGGTTAGGCCTACTCCTAGGGTCTGCAATATTGTATCTTATATATCTTTTTAGAGACCAATCATCACAGCGACCACAGGTTGTGTGGGACATGATTTTGCTGACAGGACCATGATAGTGTACATTGAGTCAGGAAAAGTCCAAGTTGAATGAAACTGCTGTTGGAGGAGAATCCAAAGATGGACGTTTTTGAAGATGCTTCCTCCTGAAAGCTGTGAACGGTTCAATTCCACGTCTGCATCCAAAAAGGCACCCTATTACCTTTAAAGTGCACTACTTTAGACCAGGACCCATAAGGCTCTGATCATAAGTCGTGCACTATGTAGGGAAAATGGTACCATTGGGGCCTAGTCAAAAGTAGTGCTCTATATAGGGAATAGCGTGCCATTTGAGCATCCCATCATGTCTGTCAGCAGAGCGGAGGGGACGCCTCATCCCTCCTTATTCAGACCAGTTTGAATTATTACATACACTCTGTGTGCTCCGTATCAACGCTTTCGCTTAATCACAAAAAGTTAGGGTAAGGGTCCTTGTGTTATCATGTCACTGCAGGTCAGTGATGGGAGCTACACTGGAGCGTCGTTTATAAACATTCTGTCGTGTGTATATAATGCTGTTATTAGGCTTTAAATATACATTTGTTCTTGAATCTGATGAATCGCTTTATGGTTTTTAGAAAACCCTGCTCGAGGTGCCTGCTTGAGCGGAATTGTTCAATAAAATATGTCCTATAAAAATTTTCAGAGTTGGCCTTCGCAGTTTCATTCCGCTTTGGGAAAGTGCAATCATTGTAAACCGTTAAATAGGACTGAGTTGTGCACTTCACGGGTGAGGGCCGATGTTCCTACACTTTTAACAATTTCTAAACAATTATCCAAGCAAATAGCTCCAGGTTAGATTCACAGTGTTAACAGGGCTCTGCCAAGGTTCAAATTACTTATAGTAAATTGTCGGTCCCCAGGTGGTTTCAAACATATGTGGCCGGCTTATACATTTTGCCCTGATATATTACTGATACAGTATGTTTGCAAATATAAACACATTTTGATAACCAAAAAGATTATCAGTTGCCTGTATCTTATTTGCCAGTCTTTTAACACCTGTTCTCTGTAACAAAGTAACATTGTGCAGCTGGCCTGGATATTCTGTGGTGCTGTAAGTATGTTTCTTAAATACAGCCCAATAATTCACTCCCAAGCACTGCATTTCAGTGTTCTCACGGTTCACAGTCATATGCTTCTCTTTATGCACTCACCAAGCCTGTGTAGCCTTATCAAGGAGATCATATATTTATAGTCATGTCATGTCTCATTGTCTCATAGCTTGTATTGCTGCCAACAGGTTGTGGTATAACTAACAAAAGCAGTTTGTGGCATATAACCTATAGTTTTAGCTCATGACACCATTTAACAGGCCTCATGTTGCATAGTATACTAATATTCACAGAAAACTTTAATAAAAGCTTCCCTAAAAAGTCAGTACTGTCTGGGTTTAGCCTCTCATAGAGGCACTCCTCGGGTGAGTGTGCTTGAGGAGCTATGAAATGAATTTCATTCCTTTTTTCCCCTTCCTCATTTAGTCAAAGTTTCTTTGCCAGCCTCATCAGCTCAAGATATGTGTCCCGCCATTACGGGGCTAATCCATCCATGACAGCATTCAATTTCCTCCAGCGGGGGGGGGTTTGCAGCAGCCTGATTCTCTGTGCTCCCCTCAGAATTGCGCTGAAGCGAGCTCCCGCCTGGTCTCCAAGGGACCTGGCCCTGTCTCTCCAGGTGGAAGTCATTGGGATTGAAAGTTTGATTAGACAAGAGAAACTGCGGGGAGAGATGCTTCCTGCTTTTGTGTTCAATATAAATGTTCCTCTCTTATATGAAGAAGTCGTACCTCGCTGGATATGAACAGAGTGAGGAAAGGAGAAATATTCTGACCAGTTTAACAATGGAATAAAGGCATGGGCGGTCACTTTCTATTAGCCTACATCGCTGAGGATTAAAATAGATGGCATTTCATATAACAATTTGTTTTACATTAACCTCCTCACTGGACTTTACCGAACACTATTCAAAGCAGACAGCAGTACGGGAAACCATTCAGCACTTTTAACTTAGTGATCCTTTCCTTTGACAACATCCAGTGAAATTGAAGCGCGCCAAATTCAAAAACAGAAATACTGATAATAAAAATTCACAAAACATACATGTATAATACATCAAAATAAAGCTTAACTTCTTGTTAATCAAGCCACAGTGTCAGAATTCAAAAAGGCTTTACGGCGAAAGCAGACCATGCGATTATCTGAGGACAGCACCGCATACAAACACATGAAAATCAGATTTCAACCAGCCAGGTGGAACACAAAACTCAGATATAACGATATAATTCAAGCCTTACATTTGAAGATCTTCTTCTGTTGGCACTCCAAAATGTCCCAGAATCATCACAAATGGTCCTTTTGTTCGATAAATTCCTTCTTTATATCCCCAAAATGTCCATTTATTTGGCGCGTTTGATTCAGAAAATACACCGGTTCCAACTCGCCCAACATGACTACAAAGTATCTAATAAGTTACCTGTAAACTTGGTACAAACATTTCAAACAACGTTCCTAATCCAAACTTAGGTATCGTAAAATGTAAATAATCGATAAAATTTAAGACGGGATAAACTGTGTTCAATACCGGACGAAAACAAAGTGAAGTGCGTTCCAGGTAGCGCGCACCAAAAGACTAGAGTCCACCTGGAGTGACACATGGAAAGAACAGGGCTACTTAATTTCTCAAAAGAAAAACATCAACCAATTTCTAAAGACTGTTGACATCTAGTGGAAGCCATAGGAACTGTAACCAGATTCCTATTAAAAAGGGCTTACCATAGAAAACAGATTGATGTAGCAACCTCATGATGGGTATAGGGAAAATTAGAGTATCATGTAGTAGCCTAAACGTAGATGTTACATTGAGCTGGGTGAATGGAATATGAATGACAGTCAACCAATATGCTGTAATAGAAATAAGGCCATGCTCATAAAAAAATATATTATCCTCCCTCATCTTAAACGGCACCGACCGCCACTGCCATCTACCAATAGGTGCCTATCTTTGGAAGGCATTGGAAAACCTCCCTGGTCTTTGTGGTTGAATCTGTGTTTGAAATTCACTGCTTGACTGAGGGACCTTACAGGTAATTGTATGTGTGGGGTACAGAAATGAGGTAGTCATTTAAAAATCATGTTATATGCAATTTATGTGACTTGTGAAGCACATTTGTGAAACACAGGGGCAGGCAAAAGTTAAGTCAAGGCAGGCAAACGGTCGTAAGCTAAATCAAAGTCAGGCAGGTACAGGACAGCGGGCAAAATCAGGACAGGCAGAAAGGTCAGAACTGGGAAAACCAAGAGAAAGAAAAACTGGAGCACAGGAAACACGGGAACACGCTGGTAGGAAACAGGAGACAAAGGGCTGTGAGACATAAGTTTAATCCTAAACACATGAAAAGTGCGATGTTTTCGGAGAGTGCGGGGCAACTGAAGAAGAACAGCAGAGGGGCTAAGGACCTTAGAGATGGGGAAAGGTCCAATAAAACACGAGGGAAAGTTTGCGGGACTCCACCCAGAGGGGCAGTTCCCGAGTGGACAGCCATACCCTCTGCCCAAGACGATAGCGTGGAGCAGGGGGCCGGTGGCGATCCGCCTGTCGTCGATACCTGTAGGTGGCCTTGAGAAGAGCGGCCCGGGCTCTTTTCCAGGTACGGCGACAGCGACAGACGAACATCTGGGCAGAAGGTATGCTGACCTCTTCCTCTTGTTCCGGGAAGAGCGGGGGCTGATATCCCAGGGAACACTCAAAAGGTGAGAGACCCATAGCAGAACAGGGAAGGGTGTTGAGGGCATATTCCAACCACACGAGTTGCTGGCTCCAGGTGGTGGAATTGGTGGAGATGAGGCAGCGAAGAGTTCTGATTGGCTCACTCCGACTGGCTGTTAGACTGAGGATGAAAACCAAAGGACAGGCTGGCCGACAACCCAATGAGGGTGCAGTACGCCTTCCAGAACCGGGACGAGAACTGAGGACCGCGACTTTGGAAAACCTATCCACCACCGTAAGGATGGTGGTGTTGCCATCTGACAGAAGGTGGCCTGTGACGAAGTCCAAGGACATATGGAACCAGGGGCGGTGAGGGACAGGGAGGGGCTGAAGGAGGCCAGCCGGGGCTTGCCGCGGAGTCTTGTTCTGCACACACACAGTACAGGCGGCAACGAACGCAGAGACGTCAGGAAACATGGTGGGCCACCAAAAACGTTGTCGGATGAAAGCCAAGGTCCGACGGGAGCCAGGATGATAGGTAAGTCTCGAGGAATGTGCCCATTCCAGAACATGAGCACATGCAAAGTCTGGGACAAACATCCGGATAGCTGTGCCCCCCCCCAGATGATAGCAGCCGCTAGACAGGAAGTAGGGACGATGGTCTCGGCGTCCGATGGTGTAGTAGCTGGGCTGTACAGACGTGAGAGTGCGTCAAGCTTCTCATTCTTGGACCCCGGGCGGTAGGAGATACTGAAATGGAAACAAGTGAATAACAGGGCCAATCTCGCCTGTCTGGAGTTGAGGCGATTGGTGGAGCGGAGATATTTCAGGTTCTTATGGTCCTTCCACACCAAGAATGGCTGTTCTGCCCCTTCTTACCTGTGCCTCCACTCCTCCAACCCCGTCTTGACTGTGAGTAATCCTCAATTTCCCACGTCATAGTTCCTCTCAAAGCGGTTAAGGCTCCGCTCACCTCGTCAGTGTCCATCTGAATATTCCCTGCAGTGATGACGTATCCTTGGAAGGAGATGGTGGAGCGATGGGACTCACATTTCTCCGCCTTCACAAAAAGCTGGTTCTCCAGGAGATGCTGGAGGACCTGTATGACATGGAGGACGTGCTCTTGAGCTGACCGGGAATAGATGAGGATGTCGTCGAGGTAGACAAACACAAATCGGTTCAACATGTCTCGGAGCACATCATTGACCAGGGCCTGGTACACTGCGGGAGTGTTGGTCAGTCCGAACGGCATCACCAGGTACTCGTAGTGCCCGCTAGCCGTGTTAAAGGCAGTCTTCCACTCATCTCCTTCCCGTATCCGAACCAGATGGTAGGCGTTCCAAAGGTCCAACTTGGAGAAGATGATCGCCCCCTGGAGAGGCTCGAAACTTGAGGAGATGAGTTGTAGCGGGTAACGGTTTATAACTGTAATGTCATTGAGACCCCGGTAGTCGATACACAAACGAAGGGTCTTGTCCTTCTTCTCCACAAAGAACCCTGCGCCGGTGGGGGAGGAGCATGGACACATAATCCCTGCAACAAGAGAGTCCTCAATATACCTTTCCATTGTTTTTGTCTCCGGACCCGACAGGGAATAAAGTTGCCCCCGAGGCGATGTCCGGGAAAAGGTTGATACAGTGGTTCCTCCTTTAAAAGTTGCGAGCTTACACTGCGGGACTTAGAGGAACCCAGCGTCACGACTTTATTGCTCCAGACCACCACAAGGGGGAGTTAGAGCACTCATTATGCATTTGGGTTCCAAGCTTTTATTTGACCAATCATATCGAGTCGTTCCAATGACGAATTTGACGCGAGCCACCCGYCCATGGTGACTTTCTTCAGCAAAGATGGCTGACAAAACATTATGGTGGAAGCTAATTTAAGTAATTATAATGTCATAACGAGTCAAGCAAAACATATACAATTGAGAGGAAAATATTTGTTAATGTAGAGACAAACGATTGTGCATATTTCTTTGTCATAAAGTTAATTTACGAAAATCGCAATTTAGCAAGTTTTTTTCTGTCATATCCAATAGCATGTGTACCAAACTCGATGCTTAAGTACTCTAAAGTGTTACATTTCTAACTCAAAACAGCAGTACAGTATTTATTCATCAACATCTTTATGCTTTTGTTAATAAAATAACGAGAAAAAATACATTCAAATGAGGATGTTTATATAAACTACATTTTAGTCACACTTCCACCCAGCTCCACGACCACAGGTTAAACCTTGCTGAGATGATCAATGTATTTGTTGCATTGTTGTATCGTCAATTTCTCTAGCCAAAACATCTTGATGGCCTTAACCGTGCAGGTGTCCATACTTTTGCTCATGTGCTGCTACTCAAAGATAGTTGAGTTCTCAATAAAAAAAAATCTTCCTGAGGGGGGTGTTTGTTTACTAAGCTACCAGAATTACTTGTCTTTTTTGTCAGCTTGGCAGAGTTAAGGATGAATGTTTTCAGTTGATTCCAAACAAGTTAGATCGGGTTTAAATCAGAAGACCTACAAGTAGAGATTATAATAATATTTAATCATAATATAATAATCAGTGCACGTTGCAACACTGTATCATCAGAGGTAGGGCTCTCAATTTAAGCATTTCGCTGTACTTGTTTATGCGACAAATACAGCTTGAAACGTAAAAAGTAGTGCACTATAAAGGGAATAGGGTGTCATTTAGGACATACACGGGGTGTTATGGGTTCTATCTTAACCGTGTCGTTTCGCTCCCCATGTTTTCCCAAAGAGTCAATGTTGCAGCGCGTCACAAAGTGCCCTCGCCTCATTACTCCATTGATATTCTGCGATGCAGACGTCCTGCTGAAACACCAGACTGAGAGAGAATGGTGGGTTTTATGGCATAGTTTATAATGAGTATGTGGTGATGTCAATGTGTGTGTGGGGGAGGGTGGGGCGGGGTTGTGCGTTGTTTGTTTTTACAAAATAATAAACTTTGTTTATGTGTACAATGCAGGGTACATCTTGATCTGTGTGTGTAGTGTGTGTGTGTAGTTTGTGTGTGCCCCTTAACCAAAATTCAGCTGGTGTTTGTGTTGGTGTGAGGGGGGGAATCCTTTTCTCACTCTGCAGCCTCCTTCCGGCAGACCACTGTTATAAATACAGCATTCTACTGGTGACTATATGATCTTGCCTGTGTGAGCCTACGGCCCTCCTGAGACCACTTCCCTCCCTGCATCATCTCTCCTTCCCCCTTTCGCCCCACTCCGCTCTCCCTCCCCATCCACCCTCTCACTCCCCCTTTCTCCCTCCCCCCTCTCTCTCACTTCTCTTCCCCCTGTCTCCCTCTCCCATGCACCCTATCTCACTCCACTCTCTCTCCCCCCTCTCCCCTTTCCCCTCTTCCTGGATTTACGGTCTGGCCAGGGAGAGACAGGAGCAGTAACTTCCCCCTGCCCATTGAATAATTCATGTTGGGGCCTATGACACATAAATAACAGATGAGGACTCTGCTTAAAGAGATAAAAGCTAGGAAAGTGTGGGGCTAATTGAACATGATGGTGGCGCAATGGAGAATTATTTGATTATGTTTTGGTGCATGGGGCAGGAGAGAAGAGGTGAGTGTGTGGGTGTGTGTGTGTGTGTGTGTGTGTGTGTGTATTAATTTTATGCGTGTTCAAGCACACATTTTCAGAAGTGTGTGTGCAGGCATATGTCAGAGAGAAAAGGCTATGAATCGTCCATTTCATTCTCTCTTACTTCAAAGAAACTCTTAATTGAATCAGCTCAGAGAGAAATATTATCTCTGTCGGTATTGCACTGATCTCACAACAGAGCATCTCTATCTCACAATTGTTTTGTTCCCAAATTTAGAGTGAGCAACCCTATATTACACTGTTCAAATGATAAATGGTGATAAAACCTGGCCATTAATATACTGTGCTGTAAAAGGCAAAGGGGATATGACAGAAAAGTCTGTGTGATGTTCTTTTCCCTCTACCCAACCTAATGGCTTTGCAATTTCTATCAGGAAAGGCCAAAAGCTTTTCACTGTTCCCTACGAGTTAGCAAATTACATGGCCTAATGGTGGCGACCCCGGAGTGTCACGTCACAACCTGCTCTGTGCGACCTCCAGCTTCCTACAGAATGCCTCTGGACTCTCGCCAGGCTATCCTAGGAGGGCGAGAGAGAGAGAGGGCGGATATCTACAACATTAATAGATCCTAATCTCACCCTCACCATTGCCCTCGAAAAACACCAGGAGCACCATGTCCACTGAGATAAATAAAGAGGAAAAAAAGAGACAGTCCGGATCGATCCGACTGGGGGTTTCAGGAGGAGGCCTTGTTGTGACCTTCCATTGTGATAACATGGCTGTGAAGGTCCCCCACCGGCAGACAGGCAGCAGCTAGCAGCCCGCCTCGCCCCCGTCTTTGCAAATCATGGCTAAAACGCAAATCTTCTCATCCCATGCCAGGCAGAAACCCGGGAGTTGCACAGAAGATTGACTGAAATGGAGCTGCAGATTGAGGAGAGGACGACTGTCAGGTTGACCTTTTTGGAAATGCATTGGGGCTCAGAAGTTGGCAGATTCCTATGTTGACGGCACAGTAACTGGCGCCATGTTACTGTCTTGTTTATGTCGAGTGACAGCGGGGGAGCAGTAGGCAGATCGTGTCTCTGCTCTGTTATTCCTCTGTTGAGAAAGGTTATGGAAACTATCTATGAAGAACTGGGGTCTGGTCTGTTGTTTGCATTCAATATAAGGGCGTCTCCTTAGGAATGGGATGGTGAAGGACTGCATGACTCCTTCAAAACTGTCAACTGTTGAAACGCAGGTATACAGTGTTGATAGGTTTGCATTTTAAGAGTACGTTTTTTATACAGAAATGATACTCACCGTCTCTTCCTGTCATTTCATCACCATTTTAGGCTTCACTTGGTTTCAATTAACTGCTTAGGCATGCTGTACACTTTGCTTAGTCAAGAACATGAACCCAAATGTGCACATCCTGCAGTGGTGCTTTTGACTTAGCTGGTTAGCTGGTTTATTTGAATAGGGGAGTCTTATGAGTGTAATGCATCATAACCTTGACGACATGAAATAAATAAATTAACAAATGGCTTTTTTCCCTCAATCAACCAGAATAGACCTTATCTTGAGTAACTGTGTAGCTGGTTGTCAGCTTTGGGGGTTGCTGATGAAGATAGAAACTTTTYCCTTTCTTCCCCCAGGAAAGGACACTTCTAATTGACCCTTTCTGGCCTGGCCTCTCGCTGAGGACGGAGAGCATCATTCCGCCTCTTATCCCTCCACCATCTCTCCCTCCCTCCCTCACTGAAGGGATAGCATGGGCACATCTTATAGATTTATCATCTTTTACTCTATCATAATTTACCAAAATTATCTTTACAAGTTGACAAAGGGGTTTATCCTTCAAAAATGTGTCCGTGCGTGTGTTTGAGAGTATGTGTGGCTGTGTGTGCCTGTGAGTGAGCATGCCATGTGTACCCCTGTTGGTTACAAACCAGAGCCTAAACAAAGAGTTTAATAACAATTTTACATTTTGCTACATAAGACCGATTTGAGCCGGTCGGTCAGTATTGGAAAAGGAACTGAGTGAAAATCAAGATGATCATCCAGGGCTCCTCCCTGAGTCTTCCTCCATTTACATTGTCACTATGTTGATCAGCCCAGCACCTGCCTGTCTCCCCACTCCACAATGCAGCCTCCTTTATTCACAACCATTAAAACTTCTTAGGGCTGGGTTCCTTTTTCCAAAATTTCCGCCTGACTGACGTGCCCAGAGTAAACTGCCTGTTACTCAGGCCCAGAAGCCAGGATATGCATATAATTGGTACCATTGGATAGAAAATAATGTATGAGACTATAACACAATTGATATGGTAGCCGAAAATCCAAAGTAAAACCAACCGGAATATTTTTTTGTTGTTGAGATCCCATGCTCTTTCAATGGAAAGCTATTGGTCCTATGCAATTCCAGCTCCCAGATTGCAATTCCTATAGCATCCACTAGATGTCAACAGTCTTTGTTCAAGGTTTCTGGCTTGTTTCTACCAAAACAAGGAAGAATTTTGAGTTTAGGTACAAGGAGTCACAGTTGGAAATCAGTCTGTGAGCGCACGACGAAAAGGACGCACACTTGCTAATTTTACTTTTCTATTGAACATACTTCTTTCCATTTGAAATATTATAGTTTAATTACATTTTAGGGTACCTGAGGATTAAATAGAAACGTAGTTTGACTTGTTTTAACAAAGTTTAGCGGTAGCTTTTTGGATTCCTTTGTCTGCATGTTGAACGAGTGGATTACTGAAATCGATGGCGCCAACTAAACTGACTTTTTGGGATATAAAGAAGGATTTTATCTAAAGGATTTTAACTAAACGACCATGCATGTGTAGTTGGGACCCTTTGGATTGCAAACAGAGGAAGAATTTWAAAAAGTAAGTGATTATTTAATCGCTATTTGTGATTTTATGAAGCCTGTGCTGGTCAAAAAATATGTTGATGTGGGGCACCATCCTCAAACAATCGCATGGTATGCTTTCGCTGTAAAGCCTATTGTAATTATTTGTAAAGCCAATGCAGATTAACAAGAATTTAAGATTTTAACCAATATAAGATACTTGTATGTTCATAAATGTTTAATATTACGATTATTTATTTGAATTGTGCGCCCTCCAATTTTGCCGGATGTTGTCGACAGGTGTCGCGCTGACGGGACGCCTAGCCCTAATATAACAGTCATTATTCCAGCCAGGTAGCCTCCGTAGCACACACACACACATTTTAATTGTGGTTTGCATCATGTCTGCTGTTATCATGGTCAAATACACCTACTGTATACTAGAGAGCCCAAGAAACACAATTAACACGTATGATAGTGTGGACTGGGCCATAGGATCTTGGGTTCCTCTCTCGAGACCAATGGGTTTACGAGGCCTGAACCATGAACCATGTTCGTGGGGGACACTGTTGTCTTGTTTTTTGTCTTGGGGGGATAGCAGCCCTCTAGGATGTTTAGAGCGATTACAATTGCAATAAAGATGAATGGATCATCTTCTGTGTTTGTGACTAGGTGTCAGTGTGTTGTCAGAAGCAATATAGCCAAGATAGTAAACAGAGACAGGTGCATTTGTTTACAGCTAATGAATGCCTGTAAAGTTAGTGCTAATATCCCCTCCAGCTCCCGTATTTGGGCATCTGTTAGGTGGGTAGTCATTAATGGGTGAGCTGCACATTTTGTAATCATGTAAAGTCGAATGGAGGAAAAGTGTTCTTTGGGTTTTTACAGGGGGTTTCTCGCTAGTATTAAGCTTTTCAAATTTGTTTCGAGCTACAGATGTGGACCTTAATTTGATCACTCTTTTGCAGGAGAACTTTCCAGCAATGCAGGAAATGTTAAACTTATAGTTTATTTGAGGTTTAAAAATGTATCAATCACTACAAAAATGGCCATTAATTATAACCCACATAATATTTCACATTCCCCGTATCTGATTATTTTCCTGCTGTAGCAAAACGACTGAAATTAAGATTCTACATCTGTCGTGTTAGGCTTTATACGGGTCGGTTTCTGCTAGTGTTCAGCTTTCACAGGTTGTTTCTAGCCAATGTTAGGCTTTTATCGGTTGTGTTCTAGTTAGTGGCACCTCACTGTTTGGCCAAATTTCTGTCAATGCTTTGCTTGAAAAAGACTTTCACTTTGCTGTGACCCCACTAATAGTCCAACTTTATAGTTATTTGTGTGTTGTCGCCAGGAATGAGAAGAGGGTGAGCGAGCGAGGCAGTCAACAAAGTGTCTGGAACAAAGGCTCTGCGGTATTGATGGATGGAGGGAAGAACAGAGCAAACGGAGGGAAATCCTCTCCTATAAAAGGAGTGTAGCTGTCGGAAGCGCTGTGGCAGACCAACAGAATAAACGTCGGAATCGAGTTGGGGGGAAAAATGAAAGTGAGAGAGAAAAAGAGAGGGAGAACAAAGGGGGATGAGCTGCCGGAGAAGTGGGCCAGTCATGCGTCAGCTTGAGCCCTCTGATGCGACAGGAGAGGAGGTTGATGAAAAAAGGAGAAAGAAGGGAGGGTGGGAATCAATATTTCAGCGGCATGGCCACTCAAGCCACTGCCAATGACAGCAAACATCATGAAAAGATATGGGAACAGGGATGGGGAAGAAATGAAAAAGATAAGAAGAGAACAGTAAAGTAAATGACATCTGATGCTATTTCCTCCAGGGTCCTAGCTGCTACCACACGCTAATGGCAGCTTGGAGACCACTATAGAGTTATGGGCCGTGTTAAATTTCTATTAGGTCTGAGAAAAATTTAAGTTGTCCATCTTTGGAGACTTCTGAGAAAAGAAAGACACAAAGTCCCCCCTTACCATGTGAGCTATGATGGCAAAGTGACCTTAAAGATGAGTCAGAAGCTAACCCTAAGGACCCACTCAAGTTTATGGCTTCCTCTTAAAACGGAGAAGTATAACTCTAATTTTAACTACAATGCTGCAAGATGTCGCTATGCTTTGAAACCTCATTGTAGGCAATTGAGTCATACAAAATGTAGTTATACAAGGGAAGTTATATTAAGTAATATTACTGGTTCAAATACATATAAGTTATTATTTACATTGAGCAATACTCTCAGGTCATTTCACATTATATGACTTACTCAAATTATTTTATAAATAATAAAGAACAACTACCTTTGAGAGAATGTCTTTAAATACCTTTCACATTGAGAATCCATCCTTTCAATGCATTCTTGCCATTCCTACAACACTAAATCTCCAATTAAAAGTAGGGTCTTCACACATTCTAAACATACATGAGTATATATTTGGGGTGGGTCTGACTTTGATGGAGCAGGTGATTTTAAACTTGACCGTTAGCAGGCAGGGATAGAATATGTTCCTAAATCATAAGGATAGCACTTTTTATGAGATGTTCATTGCTGAAGCTACATCAACCTTTCCAATGGCCACACAGCCTGCAAGTCTTTTCCCTCTCTCCCACTAGCATTCCCTTGATCATTCAGTACTTTCGGAAAGTTTTCAGACCCCTTGACGTTTTCCACGTTTTATTACGTTACAGCCTTATTCTAAAATGGATTGAAATGTCTTTCCCCCCCATCTATCTACATACAATACCCCAACGATGAAGCAAAAGCTTTTAGAATTTTTTGCAAATGTATTAAAACTTAAAAACTGAATATCACATTTACATAAGTATTCAGACCCTTTACTCAGTACTTTGTTGAAGCACCTTTGGCAGCGATTACAGCGATTCTTGGGTATGACGCTACAAGCTTGGCATACCTGTATTGGGAGTTTCTTCCATTCTTCTYTGCAGATCCTCGCAAGCTCTGTCAGGTTGGATGGGGAGCGTCGCTGCACAGCTATTTTCAGGTCTCTCCAGAGATGTTTGATTGGGTTCAAGTCCCGACTCTGGCTGAGCCACTCAAGGACATTCCGAGACCTGTCCTGAAGCCACTCCTGTGTTGTCTTGGCTCTGTGCTTAGTCTTGTTGTAAGGTGAACCTTCGCCTCAGTCTGAGGTCCTGAGCGCTCTTGAGCAGGTTTTCATCAAGGATCTCTCTGTACTTTTCTCCGTACATCTTTGCCTTGATCCTGACTCGTCTCCCAGTCCATGCCGCTTTAAGACATCCCCACAGCATGATGCTGGCACCACCATGCTTCACCGTAGGGATGGTGCCAGGTTTCCTCCGGACGTGACGCTTGGCATTCAGGTCAGAGTTCAATCTTGGTTTCATCAGACCAGAGAATCTTGTTCATCATGGTCTGAGAGTCCTTTAGGTGCCTTTTAGCAAACTCCAAGCGGGCTGTCATGTGCCTTTTACTGAGGAGTGGCTTCCGTCTGGCTACTCTACCATAAAGGTCTGATTGGTGGAGTGCTGCAGAGATGGCGAACCTTCCGGAAGGACAACCATCACCACAGATGAACTCTGGAGCTCTGTCAGTGACCATTGGGTTCTTGGTCACCTCCCTGACCAAGGCCCTTCTCTCCCGATTGCTCAGTTTGGCYGGGYRGYCAGCTCTAGGAAGAGTGTTGGTGGTTCTAAACTTCTTCCATTAAAGAATGATGGAGGCCACTGTGTTCTTGGGGACCTTCAATAATGCAGACATTTTTTAGTACATTTCCACAGATCTGTGCCTCGACACAATCCTGTCTTGGAGCTCAACGGACAATTCCTTCGACCTCATGGCTTGGTTTTTGCTCTGACATGCACTGTCAACTGTTGGACATTATATAGACAGGTGTGTGCCTTTCCAAATTATGTCCAATCAATTGAATTTACCACAGATGGACTCCAATCAAGTTGTAAAAATATATCAAGGATGATCGATGGAAACAGGATGCACCTGAGCTCAATTTCGAGTCTCATAGCAAAGGGTATTTTTGTTTATTTATTAACACACATTTAAAAAAGAACTTTAGAATAAGGCTGTAACGTAACAAAATGTGTAAATGTGGAAGGGGTCTGAATACTTCCCGAATATACTATATGTACCTCTCTGCTTCTTCTATTGTCATTTTCATTTGTCGGGAATAAAAATACCTGAGGATTACTAACAAGAGACTGTTGTGGTCTTTTCTCTAATGGCCAACCATCTGGTCAAAATGTGGAACTTACACTCCACATAGATATAAGGCAGTTTTTTTGACATATAGCTTAGATACGGTTACTTTTCTTCCCTTAAAACATCAATCTTTACAACAACGTAGTTCTGAGTGTCATCTGCTTTAACCATTTTCCGATGCATTTTTGTTCTTAGCTAAAGCAAGATGTTACAAACACATAAAGACCACCCCCCCCTTCACCTCGCCACTGCCCACTTACCCATCATTACAGTGTTCAGCTCAATGACCCCTGGTGGTCTGTATCACCAATATTTCACCCTCAGATCAACTCACACTGTGATAAGACTAGGGGAGTAAGGAGAGGAAGCGTTAAAGGGGGCAAGAGATAGGGGAGAGGTGGTCGGGCGGGATGCTACCGTATATCAACAGTTAATCGAAATGATTGCCAATCAGATTTTATTTCACTGGTCAACTACTAGAGAAATTGCTAATAGTAGCTAGTTTAGAATGGACATTTATTATTAGCTAGAATTATGGTGTAATTGACGTGTTGACGAATACTCCAGTCACAAAGTAATTGATTTACCTGTACACATGGAAACAAACTATCACCAAGCTTTAGACAAGAAATTTGTGGGGGAGAAAGGTGCTGCACATTATAAATATTAATTCGGTGGGTGCTTATATTTGTCCTATTTCACACATGTACAACTGTGTATTATACTTGTGTGAATTGGAAATGAGTTTTTGCATATCCCAACTCCCCTTGAGACACCCTCGGAGAGTGGGATCACATTCAGGGTTTGCCAATATCAACRGGGACCCTGGAGCAATTCAGTTTAAGTGCCTTGCTCTAGGGCAAATCAACAGATATTTCAACTAGTCAGCTTGGGGATTGGAACTAGCGACCCTTCAATAACTGACCCAACGCGCTAACCACTAGGCTACCTATCACCCCTGAACTCCATCTTCACTTTAAATTCAACTTGAACTCAAGTTCAAAACCTAACATAAAATTTAAGCCAAGGTAACGATGAAACATTTAAACACCGGCCGTGTTCAAATCATACATAAACTTTCCTGGATTTGGTTTGAAGGCATTTGATTTTGGGGGGGATTACTGTGCACCCATCTGGCATATAACAATTCCCCACAAGATGTGAGTAGAGGGGTAAACCCATTCGAATTTGTATTTTTTTGACAGCATCCCTTTTGATTTAAACAAAACTTTCCATATGTTTGCCCATGGAAGAAGTGGTCAAATAGTAACTTTTGGACCTGAATGCCAAAACATTCAGGAGATAAGTGCTCAAAGTTGACCTTTTTGCATGCCTCACCATAATATGAGATATCCAAGTCTTCATCACTTGAAAATATAAACATTTGAGTTTGATATAATTTAAAAGCATACAGTGGTCAATTGTATCAAAAATATTTATTTAATAACAATTGTCATTTTTAAACATTTAACGTCGATCATCCAACAACTTGTAAACTCCGATTTTTTTCATATGCACATGTTGTTGCTTAGACCCTATTTCACATCATCTGTGTCATGCCTGCCATCAGTTGAGACACAACTTAAATAGTTCATAGAATGGACCTATCCCTTCAGAGCACTGCAATTTAGCTGGTACGCCATTGCAATTGCAATTTCATAGAAATGTCAACTTCTTATTACTACCACAAAGATGACCGCCGTTTCATCCACCGTCGAATGTCATCTAAATGGTCCTGTATATTCTATTATCTATAGGTTTATATTCTATTATCTTTCATTAGGTTTCCTATCAATCATTGACAGTGTAATTTAAAATACATATTCCCATTCAAGTAAACATTCTCTGATGKGTGGACTTCCAACTATCTGTGCTACCATTTAAATGTTTTATATTTTTATTTATTTTAGTACATATTATTGTACATATTTTAGTATCAGTCCAAACATGAAACCTACCCTGTATTCAAGACCATGTTGTGTTTCAACTGATGTCGGGCAGAAAAAAAACTTGATGATGTAAATTCGGGTATAATGTACAACATATGTGAATAGTTTCAGGAAACTTGGCTAGGCATATGCCGTGCGTCACTACTTCAAATGAGAGCCATTTGAACGTAAACGTTTTATTTAAATCAAAATGCGTATTTTGGCAGAAATGCCTTCTTGAACATGTGAACTTTCATGTGCCTTAATAACAATATTGTATGCCATCAGTAAATACAAATAAAATTGTTAAATTACGAGCCTAGGTGGTTTAGTCCCTATTACCAGTCTGTTCAACCTCTCTTTCGTATCGTCTGAGATCTCCAAAGATTGGAAAGCTGCCACGGTCATCCCCCTCTTCAAAGGGGGAGACACTCTAGACCCTACCTGCTACAGACCAATATCTATCCTTCCCTGCCTTTCTAAGGTCTTCGAAAGCCAATTTAACAAACAGATCACCGACCATTTCGAATCCTACCATACCTTCTCCGCTATGCAATCTGGTTTCCGAGCTGGTCATGGGTGCACTTCAGCCACGCTCAAGATCCTAAACGATATCATAACCACAATCGATAAAAGACAGTACTGTGCAGCCGTCTTCATCGGCCTGGACAAGGCTTTCGACTCTGTCAATCACCGTATTCTTATCGGCAGACTCAATAGCCTTGGTTTCTCAAATTACTGCCTCGCCTGGTTCACCAACTACTTCTCTGATAGAGTTCAGTGTGTCAAATCGAAGGGCCTGTTGTCCGGACCTCTGGCTGTCTCTATGGGGGTACCACAGGGTTCAATTCTCGGGCTGACTCTTTTCTCTGTATATATCAACGATGCCGCTCTTGCTGCGGGTGATTCCCTGATCCACCTCTATGCAGACGACACCATTCTGTAAACATCTGGCCCTTCTTTGGACACTGTGTTAACTAACTTTCAAATGAGCTTCAATGCCATACAACACTCCTTCCTAGGCCTCCAACTGCTCTTAAAACGCTAGTAAAACCAAATGCATGCTTTTCAACCGTTCGCTGCCCGCACCCGCCCGCCCGGCTAGCATCACTACTCTGGACGGTTCTGTTCTAGAATACGTGGGCAACTACAAATACCTAGGTGTCTGGCTAGACTGTAAACTCTCCTTCCAGACTCATATCAAACATCTCCAATCCAAAATCAAATCTAGAATCGGCTTTCTATTTTGCAACAAAGCCTCCTTCACTCACGCTGCCAAACTTACCCTAGTAAAACTGACTATCCTACCGATCCTCGACTTCGGCGGTGTCATCTACAAAATAGCTTCCAATACTCTACTCAGCAAATTGGATGTAATCTATCACAGTGCCATCCGTTTCATTACCAACGCGCCTTATACCACCCACCACTGCGACCTGTATGCTCTAGTCGGCTGGCCCTCGCTACATATTCGTCGCCAGACCCACTGGCTTCAGGTCATCTATAAGTCTATGCTAGGTAAAGCGCCGCCTTATCTCAGCTCACTGGTCATGATAACAACACCCACCCGTAGCACGCGCTCCAGCAGGTATATCTCACTGGTCATCCCCAAAGCCACCTTTGGCCACCGTTCCTTCCAGTTCTCTGCTGCCAGTGACTGGAACGAATTGCAAAAATCGCTGAAGCTGGAGACTTACATTCGCTCACTAACTTTAAACATCAGCTATCTGAGCAGCTCACCGATCGCTGCAGCTGTACATAGTCCATCTGTAAATAGCCCACCCAAAGTACCTACCTCGTCCCCATATTGTTTTTATTTACTTTGCTGCTCTTTTGCACACCAGTATCACTACTTACACACCATCATCTGCTCATCTATCACTCCAGTGTTGATCTGCTAAATTGTAATTACTTTGCTACTATGGTCTATTTATTACCTTACCTCCTCATGCCATTTTCAAACACTGTATATAGACTTTTTTAAATTGTGTTATTGACTGTACACTTGTTTATTCCATGTGTAACTCTGTTGTTGTTTCTGTCACATTGCTTTGCTTTATCTTGGCCAGGTCGCAGTTGTAAATGAGAACTTGTTCTCAACTAGCTTACCTGGTTAAATAAAGGTGAAATAAAAAAAATGAAAAGTGAGCAACCTTCCCGCTAGCCATGATTGGCTGAGATAATGAGTGGGCTGGACATGCCGAGAGATGAGTTTGGATTGGTCTGCCATGTAGCAAGCTTCTGTCTATAACATGAGCTGGTCAGTATGTGTAGGAAAACCTTTCTAACTTGGCTTTTTTGAAAGACATCACGTAGTAGAACTGAATAAGTGTTGCTCTCCACTTTCTGGAGGACCGACTTTTGAAATCAGCGGAATTAGATCAAATCACATTTTATTTGTCACATGCGCCGAATCTAACAGGTGTAGACGTTACCAGGAAATGCTTACTTACAAGCCCTTAACCAACAAAGCAGTTCAAGAAATAGAGTTAAGAAAATATTTACTAAATAGACTCAAGTAAAAAGAATAAAACATCTGAAAGTAACACAAGAAAATTACATAACAATAACAAGTAACAATAACGAGGCCATAAACAGGGGGTACCAGTACCGAGTCAATACGCAGGGGTACAGGTTTGTCGAGGTAATATGGGGGGGGGGGGGGGGTCAATGTAAATAGTCCGGGTGGCCATTTGATTAATTGTTCAGCAGTCTTATGGCTTGGGGATAGAAGCTGTTAAGGAGCCTTTTGGTCCTAGACTTGACGCTTGCCATGCAGTAGCAGAGAGAACAGTCTATGACTTGGGTAACTGAAAGTCTTTGACAATTTTGTGGGCCTTCCTCTGACACCGCCTAGTATGTAGGTCCTGGATGTCAGGAAGCTTGGCCCCAGTGATATACTGGGCCATACACACTAACCTCTGTAGCGCCTGCCGAGCAGTTGCCATAACAGGCGGTGATGCAACCAGTCAGGATGCTCCCRATGGTGTAGCTATAGAACTTTTTGAGGATCTGGGGACCCATGCCAAATCTTTTCAGTCTCCTGGGGGGAAAAGATGTTGTCGTGCCCTATTCACAACTGTCTTGGTGTGTTTGGACCATGATAGTTTGTTGGTGATGTGGACACCAAGGAACTTGAAACTCTTGACCCGATCCACTTCAGCCCTGTCAATGTTAATGGGGGTCAGTTTCCTATAGACCACGATCAGCTCCTTTGTCTAAGCTCACATTAAGGGAGAGTTTGTTGTCCTGGCACCACACTGTCAGGTTTCTGACCTCCTCCCTATAGACTGTCTCATCGTCCGCTCATTCATCCACTATAGTATCGAACTATTCAAATGGTTCTGTCTTAAATTTTCCTCCTTGTCACATCGTCTAAAAAAAAAACATATCCTAGTCGCAAGCCCACACACCTCCGCCATGCTTCTTCCAACCCAAAGACACATTGCCAGGCTCTTCTTCAATTAGGTTTTATGGCAGTTGGCATCCAATATGTTGCATTACCGCCACCAACTGGACTGGTGTATTGATCCATTATACTTTGTGACACAAAATGAGGGGGAAAGAACTTACCCTACCCTACCGTCATTAAAAACCCACCACCCTATTCAACTAAATTAACCCTGTCTGGTCCTACACCAGGCCAACACCCTGTAACTCTTCTGAAGTCAAATCACGTACACCCAAGTGTTTTCTGTGATTTGCATTCCATTCCTGTGGTACAGTTGATAAACATTGCTATGAAAGCTAAGCAGCCAACCTTACTGAAGCATATATCACTCGTTGGCCTATCCCTCTGTGCTGGCACAGATCTACTCTTCACAGGGATCCCTTGACCCATCCTCCTCTACTTTTTCACTGCCTCATCATACCACACCCTCTGCGCTACGCTGACCCTAGCCACCTTAACCTGCCTCTCTCGCATTGGACACTTCCGATTCCCAGCAACATGGGCACCCCTACAGTTTATACACACAACTTTATGCACCGAAACTACCCCATCCTCTATCCCATGCCCTTCTGCATGCTTCACACATTGGAATCTCCCTCTTACACACTGCTGTGACATTACCATAAATGTAACACCTGAAACACTGCAATGGGGTTATAGGCTCTCCTCAAACAATAAGGCCTAATTCAAGATGCCACCTGTGAGTTGGACACGCCTCCGACCACACCCTTACCTGCAGCCTTTAAGGCCTATTGCATAATAGGAAATTATCATCACAATACAGTGTGTTAACATGTTATTGGCAAAGTACCAAAGTACATTTTGACCCCACAGGGTGAGATCTTGCGTGGAGCCCCAGATCGAGGGAGATTATCAGTGGTCTTGTATGTCTTCCATTTCCTAATAATTGCTCCCACAGTTGATTTCTTCAAACCAAGCTGCTTACCTATTGCAGATTGTCTTCCCAGCCTGGTGCAGGTCTACAATTTTGTTTCTGGTGTCCTTTGACAGCTCTTTGGTCTTGGCCATAGTGGAGTTTGGAGTGTGACTGTTTTGAGGTGTGGACAGGTGTCTTTTTATACTGATAACAAGTTCAAACAGGTGACATTAATACAGGTAACGAGTGGAGGACAGAGGAGCCTCTTAAAGAAAGAAGTTACAGGTCTGTGAGAGCCAGAAATCTTGCTTGTTTGTAGGTGACCAAATACTTATTTTCCACCATAATTTGCAAATAAATTCATAAAAAATCCTACAATGTGATTTTCTGGATTTTCTTTTCTCATTTTGTCTGTCATAGTTGAAGTGTACCTATGATGAAAATTACAGGCCTCTCTCATCTTTTTAAGTGGGAGAACTTGCACAATTGGTGGCTGACTAAATACTTTTTTGCCCACTGTATATGTACACAATGTTTTCAAAGTTTTACATTTACTTTAGGGTCAATGTAGCTCTGTTGGTAGAGCATGGCTTTTGTTGTTGGTTGTGGGTTCGATTCCCACCAGGAAAAGGTACAAAAATGTACACAGTCACTCTGGATGACAGCATCTGCTAAATGACAAAAATACATGTACATTTGATTCATTTAATTTCTACTTCATGCTTTCATGTTAACTCATGTTACATGATCATTCACAGGTAAACACGGCCCTATTTCAAGGCCATGCAATAAAGGTATGGCTATAAGATGCAGTACTACATAGGATAGCCGCTTGCTTGAAGCAATGGCCAAAAGCAGAGAGAAATGGTCCCAACACAAGGAGAGCACCACCAATGGAAGATATGCCCCCCTATTTGTTGGAGCGTCTTTTAGAAAATGGCAGACATTATATTTTAATTCGATTCACACTGTTTACTATCCTGTATTTAGTCTAGTCTCATTTATAAAGCGACTGATACAGCCATTGTCATCTTTTTATCTAGTACAGGAGAGGTAAGAACTTCCCAGAGGATGATGATGGTGGTACCAACAAATGCTTACGTGGGAGTTTAGAACTATCGTTGAGTTTCATGAACTGTGCGGTCTTTTCCGAAGCAGCTTTAGTGTCTCAACACAACCTGGTCTCAGATCCTTTTGTATTATTCTGTACGTAAATCCCATTTAGTATGATATGTTACATTTCGTATGGTACGTATTAATTTGTGGATGTCCATCACCCATTGAGTATGATATGTTGCGAATTGCAATTCGTACAATGTCTTACGAATTTGCCAAATGTACAATGTGTTATTAATTTGCAAACATTTGATATTTTCCAAATTCTAGCTTCTTATGGCTGCGATCCCGCTAACGGGATTGATATGACAACAGCCAGTGAAAGTTCAGGGCGCCAAATTCAAACAGAAATCTCATAATTAAAATTCCTCAAACATACATGTATTTCACACCATTTTAAAGATACACTTCTTGTTAATGTGTGAAAGTTACATATTTCCCAAAAATATTTTTGAATTTCCTGCGCTGCCTTTTCAGCGGAATGTTGKGGGGGGGGGGGGGGGTTCTGCTAGCGGAACGTGTGTCCTAGAAAGGTTACACACCTCCCTTTGCAACTGGATCCTGGACTTCCTGACGGGCCGCTCCCAGGTGGTAAGGGTAGGTAACAACACATCCGCCATGCTGATCCTCAACACAGGGGTCCCTCAGGGGTGCGTGCTCAGTCCCCTCCTGTACTCCCTGTTCATGCATGACTGCTTGGCGAGGCACGACTCCAACACTATCATTAAGTTTGCCTATGACACAACAGTGGTAGGCCTGATCACCGACAACGATGAGACAGCCTATAGGGAGGTCAGAGATGTGGCCGTCTGGTGCCAGGATAACAACCTCTCCCTCAACGTGATCAAGACAAAGGAGATGATTGTGGACTACAGGAAAAGGAGGACCGAGCACGCCCCCATTMTCATCGACGGGGCTGTAGTGGAGCAGGTTGAGAGCTTCAAGTTCCTTGGTGTCCACCTCACCAACAAACTATCATGATCCAAACACACCAAGCCTGTCGTGAAGATGGCACGACAAAGCCTATTCCCCTCAGGAGGTTGCATCACCGCCTGGTATGGCAACTGCTTGTCGTCCTACCACAAGGCACTACAGAGGGTAATGCGTACGGCCCAGTACACCACTGTGGCCAAGCTTCCTGCCATCCAGGACCTCTATACCAGGCGGTGTCAGAGGAAGACCCTAAAAATGTTTTAAAAAACTCCAAACACCCTAGTCATAGACTGTTTTCTCTGCTACCTCACGGCAAGCGATACCAGAGCGCCAAGTCTAGGTCCAAAAGGCTTCTTAACAGCTTCTACCCCCAAGCCATAGGACTCCTGAACAGCTACTCAAATAGCTCTCCAGACTATTTGGATTGTCCCCCCGTTACGCTGTTGCTACTCTGTTTATTATCTATGCATAGTCACTTTAACTCTACCTACATGAACATACTGTATGGACATGTAGGTAGAGTCAATTACCTTGACTAACCTGTGCCCTCGCACATTGACTCTGTACCGGTACCCCCTTTATATAGCCTCGCTACTGTTATTTTACTGCTGCTCTTTAATTATATATATTTTTTACTTAACACTTATTTTTAAGGGCTTGTAAGCATTTCACTGTAAGGTCTATATACCTGTTGTATTCTGCGCATGTGACAAATACAATTTTATTTTAATTGGAACGCCGACGTCGAACCAGGCCTAATCACCCAACATCAGTGCCCGACCTCACTAATGCTTGTGGCTGAATGGAAGAAAGTCCCTGCTGAAATATTCAAACGTCTAGTGGAAAACCTTCCCAGAAAAGTGGAGGCTGTTATAGCAGCAAAGAGGGGGATCAACTCCATATTAATGCCCATGATTATGGAATGAGATGTTCGACGAGCAGGTGTCCACATACTTTGGTCATGTAGTGTATGTCAACAATCCTTCCTCCAAAGGACCATTCTATGGTAAATGGATTACATTTTGTGAAAATCCCCCAAATCATATTTTTTGTTGTTGTCCTGGTTTCGTGAGGAATCACCCATCACATAAGCACTATTCCGGAAGTTTTTCAAAATAAATGCAAATATTGAGAGTAATCCAGTGTCTTTTGGAGTTGTTCAAATGGGTTTTGACAGAAATTACCCTTTGTTCACGGCTATCTTCTGGTGGGTGATCTGGGCTCTGGTGTAGAGTGGGACTAAACGGGGTGGGTTAGACAGACAGGATGTGACTGCAGGCTATCTGGAGAAATGCCAGGAACATTGCGTCAGTAGTGTCAGAACAGGCCAGCACCACTGTGGTGCAGGGACTGAGAGGGAGAGCACACACAGACTCTCTCACACACAATATATATAATTGTTACGAATTTGCAAACGTAGTGTCACGAATTTGCAAAACTTATATCTTAGGAATTATAGCTAGCTGGCTAATGTTAGCTAGGCTAGGAGTTAGGGTTAAGTTTAGGAGTTAGGTTAAAGGGGTTAAGTAACCATCTGTCTTGTGTAACCATACCCAAACGTAACATATCATGATTTGATTGTCCCGAATTTACATTTACTATGCTAAGTCTAGTCTATGAGACCAGGATGTGCTACTGCACAATAGGCTCCCTGCTGTTTAAGACATAATTGTAAAGCATTGGCCAGTACAGCTAAAATATTATTACATGTTTAATAGCCATGTGGAAGAACTCTGACACTATTCATTATACTGTACCTGCCAATGCCATTACCACATAAAATATTGTTACTTTCAACAGTAATAAATGGGACCTATGAAATTAGTCCCAGTTTCCTCTCATATACTTAAATTACTTTTTATTGTACTATACCTGGTGACTGTCCTTACGTAAACAACAGTAATATGTTGTAAAAACGCCACTGAGAGAGTAGGTCACCAAGCAACCAAAACAGCTTCCCACATGTGCCTCACCTGAGCACCAACGTGTTATGGGACAGGTGTCTTACCACAGGTAGTGAGTACCGTGCGTCAAAACCACACAGGTGTTAAYTGGACACAACCAACAGCAGTGCCAGGGGTGCTGCGGTTGAAGCACGGCTCTCCAGTAGCACTGCACGAGTGACACATAACTACGCTCTCATGCCAGAATTTTTTCTTCCGAGCACCTTGAGGGAATTTAAAAGGCAAACAACTTCATAAATATGTGAACATGTAGACTTTCCAGTGTGGGATTGGTTCAGAAAATGAGACTAAAAAGCATCCCTGTCACAAACATGCATGTGTTGGAAAAAAGTTCCAGGATAGAGAGTCCCCACACATGCAGTTGCACTGCACCAAATCCGGATAACACCCCCCCAAATGAAACACATTTGAGTACATGAAAACAAATTGTACATAACCTCCTGAGAGAACAAATGCAAAGTTAAATTGGACAGAAATAAGAATATAAAATGTTCCATTAAATCAATTGCATATGAGAAATGGATTCCCTGAATGGTGATAATGGTAAATAAACGCTACAGGAAATGCAGCAGAAGGAAAGTGCTCCCTTAGAGCCATCGCCGGGGACACAGAATGTATCAGGGAGCAATCGGAGCAGGAATGTGCTCGTTTACTTTGACTTAACGAAGCAGGGCCATGTAAGAGTTGCAGCGCCAGGGGTGCTGTGGCTGACGCAGGGCTCTCCCGTAGCAGAGTTGGGTAAAGCTGCTTTTAGTTTTTTTGCACTCTGTATGTTTTGTAATTTTGTATGTTGGATGTATTTATGCAGGGCTCATCTGAAAAAGAGACCCTCGTCTCAGCATGACTTCCTGTCAAAATAAAGGTTTAATWAAAAAATATATTTTAAAAAGCAGCCTGTCAGCCCGGCTGGCCTCTGATAATAAATAATGACTTGTGAATTATTAAGAAGACACCCCAGGATCTGCAGAGCACTGCATTCCCTAACCATGACAGGCACAAATGTACACAAACACATGTAACCCTGTCCAAAATTAGAATCACACCCCAACAAACAGACACAAACACACAGATCCATAAACTGAGCTCCAATTCCTAATTGACCGTGTTAAGTGGACAGCAAATAGCTGGAGGACATCTTTAATTAGACACTAGATCCCCATGGAGGCGCAGGAGATCGGAGAGGAGAGGGCAGCCAAGGCAGACAGGGTGAGGTAGAGTGAAAGAAAGATGGGGAGAGAGAGGGAGATAGTGAAAAAGAGATGGAGTGACAGAAGGAAAGATGAAGACAAAGACGAAAAGAAAGATGGAGGTAGAGTAAAAGAGGATAGAGAGTGAGTGTAAGAGACGGAGAGTGAAAGTGATGAGAGAAAGATTGTGAAATAGAGATGGAGAGAGGTGGCACAGAGAAACTGAAATGACATTCACATTTTCTCTTCAGTAAACAATTATGACAGCGCTCTGATATGCACCTCGTACACGCTGCCAAAGATTGAGCACCAAATCCTATTGTTCATGCGTACGCAGTATATTTCTGCTCGAATACATATGGTCATACACACAGAACACAGAACGTTTCTTCTACATTACATGGTAATAACAGCAGCATCAGTGGTTATATTTATGAGGAGAGGACAGGTAGTGGTCCTGTGGTCAATGACTACTTAAATCACCAAGAGTCCGGTATCGCTGCGCATCGTGATGGAATCCCCTGGCCTGTTTCTCGAGGTGCAATATCTCTCCCCCATTCACTGTCTCTGAACAGATTACCCCTCCTCCCAAAAAAAAGTAATCTGCAAGATAATCCTTCACGCCATAGCCAACGTGTGAAATTTACCACATCGTACATGCGCTTATTTCACCCCCCCAATGCAAAACATAATCTGCTTTAGTCAAAGAGAGGCCTCGGCTAATGGTGTTGTTTTTTTCTCTCTCCACCGCCAGTTACAGTTCGAGGCGGGGGGAGACAGCTGTTTGCCGCGATCTCTGTCACCACAGTGATGAATTTTTAAATTCCTCTTAACCATAAAATTGCTATCAAGGCTTCATTGGCCTCACCCCTCCCCGCCTCTTTCCTCCAGTTTTACCATTTTCCAGCATCTGATTCTCTCATTGCTCTCGGAGTGTGTGTCTGGTTGGGATTTTAAGAGAGAATGCCAAATGCGGCAGCTTTACCCTAGTAAATCAGGCACTGGTTCATGGTCAATCAGTTATAACGGTCAGATAGACCTTAACCAAAAGCCACTAACAAAGTAATAACAGAGGGCACAAATGTAAATGTAAAGAATTGTGTATTCACAAATTAATCAGCTGGCATACAGAATCACACCAAAGTGTAATGTACAAGCTCAGTCTGAATCAAATTAATTTGCAAAATCAAGTGTTAAGTAACAATGACTGTCTTATAATGAAAGTACATGTTCAATTCAGTCCCCAGATCCAGCAAGAATTGCAGAAATTCTAATAACCTAGCCACAAGAAATGAAATAAGGATAGATTTGACCAATTCAGATCAGTTGGTAGTCTGTGTAGTGTTGCTTTCCCCAGCAAGAAAACCAAATAATGTTGCTCAAACAGAAGGGGGAACTAACAAAGTCACTGACAACAACCAAAACAAAACAGGTGGGGTTTTAGGAGGGGTTCTGAAAGTCACTCATGGGGGTGTCCACTGAAAGTTGACTAGCAACAACTGGAACCCAAAAGACACCCACCATGAGACCCACTAAATTCACCCAAGAAGAGGCAAACAAAAGAAAATCCCACAGCAAACTTAAAGAGAGGAAGCAAACCAAAAAGATGGAGTACAACAAAAATCGGTGATATCAGATAAAGGCTTGTTTATAAAAAATCTAAGTAGGGAGAACCAACTAAACATGTTAACTCTCCTCATCTATCAAAACAACTGAAGAACTGGGCCAGCCACTCTTAAATAGCACCTGGGCCAGCACAGGTGAAACACCTTCCCACTAATGAGATGGCAAACCAGCACAGGGTTAACACATAATAACGAGGTGACACCAACCAGTGCACCCTACTTGCTAAAGTCCAACCTCAAAACATACAGTAAATGGAAACACCAAAGCCTGTAACAGTAGTTCAGTTGGTAGTTGAAAGGAAAACTTGTCCACTGAGAACACCAACAAATAGTAGCTAGCAGATTGTAATGGGCTAATTTTATATTTTATTAACTAGACAAGTCAGTTAAGAACAAATTCGTATTTTCAATGATGGCTTAGGAACAGTGGGTTAACTGCCTTGTTCAGCAAGCAGAACGACAGATTTTTACCTTGTCAGCTCAGGGATTCGATCTTGCATTCCTTTCGGTCCAAGTCCAACGCTCTAACCACTTACCGCTTCTAATGTGATGCTCCATTAGCCGTTACAGGATGGTTATTAATTGYTTAGCACAGAATTTTCGACCAACCTTAACTTGGCAAAACTATCTTTGATTGAGACACCCTAAAGTGTCGCATGTCATGATGACACTCACCTGTCTCAATCAATGAGAGAAGATTTGAAATAGACAGGATGGTGTCGTACACATTGTTTGATTACTTTTACTAGCAGAGCATTTTCTAAATTCAAACGAATCACCGGACAGTGACGTTTTAGAAGATACGTTTGATCAAATTGAGAATGAAAATAGTATCGCCAAGTATTTTATTTAACCTTTTTTCAACTGTAACAGCTAATGGAGCATCACTTCAGCCCATTACAATATCCTAGCTACCCAAATAGTTTAGTAGACCTTAGAAATAGGTTTCCACACATTTGTCTTTAGAAGTCAATAGTCCACAAAAATAAAAACTTATTTTGATGATCAATACAACTTTGAGAACATTTGTATGGACTGAGAAAAACTGTTTCCAAACTATTCACCAAACATTTCCAACAACAACCTGCTGTCAAGATGACTTCCCATTATCCCGTACACACTCAAATCAGGGGTGTAATCATTAGTCCAAACAGTTGCGTTTTGCAACGAAAACAAGAGTGACAAATCCTGGTAGGTCCCTCCCCATTTTGGGACTTTTGTTTCCGTTTGATTCTGTTTGGTTCTTAGTGAATACACCGCATGTTTGCGTTCAGTACAACAGAACGGTACTGTGCTGAATGACCAGTTGAAAAAYGTTGATCATGGTGGCCCAGAGGGCAGTTATATGGTGGGCTGCACGAGTTTTACGATTTCAGATGGTCACATCCATATTAATCAGGCCACACCCACCAAACGAGAGCAAACGTACCTCAAAGGCTGTTAAAGAACGGTGTGCACCGTTTTGGGGAAAAATATGGTCACACCCATATTGATCAGGCCACACCCACCAAACGAGAGCAAATGTACCTCAA
>NC_036851.1:34648327-34697352 GCF_002910315.2 Salvelinus sp. IW2-2015 | reverse complement strand
GAGCAAATGTACCTCAAAGACTGTTAAAGAACGGTGTGCACCGTTTTGGGGAAAAATATGGTCACACCCATATTGATCAGGCCACACCCACCAAAAGAGAGCAAATGTACCTCAAAGACTGTTAAAGAACGGTGTGCACCGTTTTGGGGAAAAGTGTGGTTTAGAGCAAACCGTCACGCAGCAAACATTTGAAGCGAACTGAACAAACCCCAGGAAGTGACTATAGTGCTGGCTAGGGAGAGACAAGGGCGGAGCCCACAGCCTATGCACGTCTCAAGGAACCTTGTGGGTTACACAGTCATGTAATTCTTCATAATTAGGGGTTCATGCGTATTATTTTGTTTCTCCAAAGATTTGGTGAAAGAATGCAAATTCCTGTGAGAAAATAAGGCCTAGGACCTTATTAACCTTGCATGATGAAAAGGGCATGAGGCCATGCCAATTGGCCACATGGTGGCGCTATAACAAGCAATTGAAAATGCTAACTTTGAAAGGGCACACCCTCGCCCCATGTGACCTACAGTCCAGGCCTCTCTCCTTCCAAGGAACAACTTTGCCTCAAAGACCCTTAAGGTTCGCCATGATGGATTTTCCACCATTTAGAATTTTGTGAAAAACACTTATAATGCTACTCCACCAGCAATGAATGACCGATCAGCATGAAACTTGATTTATAGCATCTATGGACCAAGGTCTCTCAATGCAATATTTTACAGGCTTGTAGATGAAACAACATGTCTGCTATAAACCAATGAACATTCACGTGTGCCTGACCAGGCACATAAATGCATATATATCAAACACAGTTATTCATATTGCAACAAAACTTGATACACATGTTCAAAACACTGTCAAGACAAGATATGCAAGCATTTGTACATGGACAACACGGTGGCGCTTCAACGGGCACATTTTTATATCTCTAGATCTGTTTGACTCAGAGTGACGGAATTTGGCGCACATGCTCATGCATGTGAGTCTAGCTAARGTCCAGAGTTGAGTTTGAGGGCTATAGAGTATGCTTTAGTTTGGCCGCAAGGTGGCACTGTTGGACAGGGGGAAAAACAATCAAGTCTACAGGAAAATTGTTAAAAAGCAACAAATTTCAAGCTTTGGAATGGCTTTGGAATGTCCAGACCTAATCCCAATTCAGATGTTGTGGCAGGACTTGAAATGAGCAGTTCATGCTTGAAAACCCACACGTCGCTTACATGCAAGAGTGGGCCAAAATTCCTCCACTGCAATGTAAGAGACTGATCAACAACTACAGGAAGCCTTTGGTTGCAGTCATTGCAGCTAAAGGTGGCACAACCAGTTACTGAGCGTAATGGGGCATTTACTTTTTCACACAGGGGAATTGGGTGTTGCATAACTTTGTTAATAATTTGCAAACTCAGGTTCCCTTTATCTAATATTAGATTTTGGTTGAAGATCTGATAACATTCAATATCAAAAATATTGAAAATCAGAAAGGGGGCAAATACTTTTTTACAGCACATGGCTGAGCTTAGTTGGAATTGAGCTTAGTTGGAATTTTTTGTTAGAATTTTTCTTCCCTTATCAAACCAGGTACACATTTAGGTTAGCTGACTATAGTTTAACTAATATAAGGGTATAAGAAGTCAAAGTACAACTATACATACCTTGCAGAGGTATGACTGTCTACTATATCTACCTTCACTTGCAGAGGTGTATTACCAAACAGTTACAGTACCTTCAGAAAGTATTCATACCCCTTGACTTAATCAACATGTTTTTGTGTTAGTCTGAATACAAAATGGATTAAATAGATTTCTCACCCGTCTACACCCGATACCCCATAATAACAAAGTGAAAACCTGTTTATAGAAATTGTTGCACATTTATTGAAAATGAAATAGAGAAATATCTCATTTATATAAGCATTCACACCTTTGGCTGTGAATACAGCTGTGAGTCGTTCTGGGTAAGTCTAAGAGCTTTGCACACCTGGATTGTACACTTTTATTTTTAAATGCTTCAAGCTCTGTTAAGTTCATTGTTGATAGATAGCCATTTTCAAGTCTTGCCATAGATTTTCAAGCCGATTTAAGTCACAACTGTAACTACACCATTCAGGAACTTTCCGATTCTATCAAGGCACAAGGCGAGACCCAAATGCAGACACAGGAGGCAGATGGTTGGAGTCTTACAATGTTTATTCATCCAAAGGGGTAGGCAAGAGAATGGTCGTGGACAGGCAAAAGGTAAAAAACAGATCAGAGTCCAGGAGGTACAGAGTAGCAGACAGGCTTGTGGTCAAGGCAGGCAGAATGGTCAGGCAGGTGGGTACAAAGTCCAGAAACAGGCAAGGGCAAAAAAAATAAAAAAATAAAAAGGAGAATGCAAAAAGCAGGAGAACGGGAAAAACGCTAGTTGACTTAGAAACATCCGAGACGAACTGGCACAGAGAGACAGGAAACACAGGGATAAATACACTGGGGAAAATAAGCGACACCTGGAGGGGGTGGAGACAATCACAAGGACAGGTCAGGTCAGGGTTGTGACAGATTCAGATTCAGAGTGTTTAATAGTCACATGTACAGGGTTGCAGTTGTGATTGCAGGGTACAGGGAAAATCTTAGGCTTCAAGCTCAAACATGCAGGACTAAGTGAAATAAAATATATAATGAAAAGGTAATATGAATAATGAAAAGGTTATTGTCCTGCTGAAAGGGGAAATTCCTCTCCCAGTGTCTGTTGGAAAGCAGACTGAACCAGGTGTTCCTCTAGGATTTTGCCTATGCTTATAGCTGTATTGCGTTTCTTTTCACCCTAAATAACTCACTAGTCCTTGCTGATGACAAGCATACCCATAACATTATGCAGCCAGCCACCACCATGCTTGAAAATATGAAGAGTGGTACTCAGCGATGGGTTTTGTTGAATTTGTCCCAAACATAATGCTTTGTATTCAGGACAAAAATTGCAGTATTAAGTGGCTTGTTCCAAACATGATGCATTTTTTTAAATATTTGTATTCTGTACAGGCTTCCTCCTTTTCATTCTGTCATTTAGGTTAGTATTGTGGAGTAACTACAATGTTGTATGTCATATCACAACCATTAACCCTTTGACAAACAATCAAATTTGTGGGATCCTTCTACATTGGTCCCTGCAGCATACGCCTAAACCGGTGTAATTAGAACACTTACTTAGAAAGTCCAGTTACGGTTGATGCAACAGTCAGCGTTTGAGCTGGCCACACTGTTTTTTCGCAGAAACATTTTCAACAAACACAGTCTTTACAATGTTATGTCTTCAATGTGAGCAGTTTATTTTTGAATGCAACGTTCAGACATTCACTGAAGTAGCGACAGCGTAAAACAATTCTCATCCAAACCAGAAAATGTAGGCTACATTAGTCATAGCGCTAACTGAGGAAAGAGTGACCTAACACAAGCGGTCATATTCAGCTAACTCTCGGCTGACAGAAACCATAATATGAATTATCTAATAGCAATTACTATTTGCAATTCATCACACCATGGGTGACCTCACCAGTGATCGAAATTATTGAGTAAAAATCTAAAGTAATCTGATGATGGCTAGTTTGTATGCCCTGCCATGTTTTGTTTTCCGTGTCAACCAAAGATAAGAGGTTACAAGATGAGTTCGGTCTGTTTGCAGTATGCATGTTGAAGGGGGTGTGTCATCTACCATATTCACTTCCATCATTCAATTCCATTATTTCGAACCATCCCTTCACCTCGTTTTTTAATCAAATCTTTGGTGTCGGAAATGTACGTGACAACCAGAATGCATTGTATGATATCAACAAAAATACATAGCTGGCAATTAGCTTAGCATTAGCTCATCACAATCAGTTCAACCTTCAAAAAAGCATTTTACACACATCATATGCAAGATTCAGAATGAATGATTTGTCACCAGTACTTGAAGAGTAAATACATTATGCTCCATACATAAGGTGTGCTACAGTAGTGTGCTACAGTAGTGCTGTGCGTCAAATGCTCATTACAGACCTACAAAGATATGCAGAAGCAGTAGCACACTGCTGGTTGGTTTGTACTTGGTTTCAGAGGTACACGAGATACGTGCAAGCCTTGTGTGCTCACTGCTCTGCCATCTTCCTTCTACTTCTCCTTCTCCGTTTGTGGCCATTGGAAGGCAGTGGGAATCCGCTCCAGTTTTAATTACATTTTTCACCAGATCCACAAAATGCCAAGGGTAAAAACAGATCCCAAAAAGGCAGCAAATATATTGAATTGGTAGATATGCGTATGTGCCTGTACTGTAGGTTGAGGATTATCCAGATGTTGTTATGCAATCCATACTCAAAGTCACAAATTACAATCTGGCTACTTCTGTTGCCGGGCGGGGATATTGAAATGTGTATTAGTATTACAGCTGCATGGCTTATCAGCTAACTCTTCTTCCGTCTTCTTCCATCACTCATTCAGAATCCCTTTATTAACATATGATAAGCCACTCTGGCTAGGTAAACATGAGTTTGTGGAAGAATGTTTCCCAACTATGTAATGACATGCAGAAGTTCGAATTCAATAATTTAATCACCCCTCCTTGGTACTGTAGGCATAAAGCTCTTGGTGAAAGTGGTCTTAGCAGTCAAGCGTAGACAAGCAAAAGCAAATATTCCCCCTTTTCCTCCTCCTCCAGTCTGCATTTGGGCTGTCTCTTCGATAGCTGTCATGTTAAAATCAATAATTTACAGCAATGAGGATAGGGAGAGTGCAGAGCAGCAGCAGGCAGAGCTCCTGTTGGTCATCTGAGGGGCCCCCTTCCTCTGTCTGACAGATCGACTTGTTGGTTTATCGGGCAGGCTCTTTTGCTGATATACTTTTTCCCAGGCAATAAATGTGTTGAGACAGGTGCTGGATCTTAGCTGGTAAGGACTCATAGGCACTGTCTCGTTACTCTGGGAATCGTCGAAAAATCTCAGAGCCAACAGTTTGTGTGTTCATCCCAATGGTGTGTGTGTGTGAGTGCATGTGTGTGTGAGTGCATGTGTGTGTGTGTGTGTCAAGATTTCCGTTAGGAAAATGTGGCCAGGAAGATTTTATTTTACTGGCCAGTTGAGAAATCTACCGGACACATACGCATTGGTTGTGTAACCCATTAGGGCGTCCACCCACAGTGCTCAGAATGACAGTAATCATATTTATATTATGGTAATTCATCTTAACAAAACATGAAACTCCTGTAATGAAGCAGCCAATAAAACTGCGTTTTCAAACATTTGCCAAAATGCAATTCACAGAAAAAATGAAAACAGAAAACACCATTGAACATCTCCTTTAGAAACTTAGAATGAGGTTGAATCTAAAGATGCAACAACTAGGATAGGTTGCTAATATGACTATGATTGTGCATTTGGCTTCTGGACAATGAAAGAAAGTTGATATGAAAACCAGGAGAGGAATGGCATATGAGGAAGGCATTCGTAGGCAGCGCGCGTGGCCAAATGCTTAGCTGATTAAAGAGCTGCGGCTGTCAGTGAAAAGCATCTCAAATATGTTTGTGTGTGAGAGTGTGTGTGTGTGTGTGTGTGTGTGTGTGTGTGTGTGTGTGTGTGTGTGGTCGCACTTGTGTGTGTGTCACGGGTGTGTGATGTGTGTGTGTGTTGTGTGATGCTTGTGTGTGTGATGTGTGTCTGTGTTGTCTGCGATGTGTGTGTGTCTGTGTGTGTGTGCGCATTTACAAGCACTCTTGGATATGTGTGCTTATCGGTAAATGTGTGTTTTGGGGTATGTGTGTTTCTATCTGAGAGAGAGAAAAAACATTAATATTCTCTTCACACATGCACGTTTCGCAATTGGCACTATTATCTTTGGAGAAAACAAAATGAACAGCACAAGCCATTTCCAAAATGGCCTGGCGCAGTGCGGTGTATAATCATATAATTTGCAGATTTAATTGGAAATATAAATCCCAATGCACACACCATTAGGAGGAGCTTTGATATACACCTCGCCGATTGATGCATGATGACACTTCGCAAATGTGGAGGGTCACCCGTGTCACTTTTAAATATCACGTTCCCCCTGAGAAACTAGATTGGACCGTCAACAATGCATTTAAATACCTAACCGCATGACGCAGTGTGAAATTACTCTTCCACTCTCTCTCTCTCTCTTTCTCTCTGAGATTGGATAAGAGATGTATGTTTGTTTTTGTGTTTATTTGGCTATTTTTTCCATTTGACAGAGCGTGGCACTGCCATGTTCTCCCGCTATATTTCACGCACACAGCTGGCCTGCTGGCCTTTTTGTCAGTGGCGGTTGGAGATGGTGTCATTACAGCATAATCACATTTAATGCATATAATGCTTTCACTGGGTGCGAGGAGGGTGTGGGGGGTTAGGGACCACCTGATATGCTTCAGGCTGTGTGTACATAATGTACGTTTCCATACTATAAAGCATCACACAGTGTAATGCTTTATCAATAAAGCATTGGAGTGTTTTCTGTTTTCATAATGGAGTCATGAAAGCATGCTTTTGCTCCTAGTTACGCAGGCGAACAGCATTACAGGGTCTCGTATGTATGGAGTAAAAAGTGAAGGTGTGAGATAGAGAGGGGGCTGAAAAAGAGAGAGAGAACATTGACTATCCAAAGAATGAGTACCTAACCCGATACTAATTATGTCTGCTGAAGCAGGAAGGGTGCCCAGAGCTGATAAATACTTTTYTACCAGCATGTCACCTGTACAACTAGAGGCGACAAAACTCTAGATCACCTTTACTCCACACACAGAAACACATACAAAACTCTAGATCACCTTTACTCCACACACAGAGACACATACAAAACTCTAGATCACCTTTACTCCACACACAGAGACACATACAAAACTCTAGATCACCTTTACTCCACACACAGAAACACATACAAAACTCTAGGTCACCTTCACTCTACACACAGAGACACATACACAACTCTAGATCACCTTTACTCCACACACAGAGACACATACAAGGCTCTCCCTCTCCCTCGCTTTGGAAAATCTGAACATAACTCTATCCTCCTGATTCCTGTTTACGAGCAAAAACTCAAACTGGAATTACCAGTGATCCGCTCAATAGGGAAGTGGTCCAATGAAGTGGATGCTAAGCTTCAGGACTCTTTCACTAGAATAGAATGGAATATGTTTCGGGATTCATCCGATAACATTGAGGAATTTATGACATTAGTCAGCGGCTTCATTAATAAGTGCATCGCCGACGACGTCCCCACAGTGACCATACATACATATCCCAACCAGAAGCCATRGATTACAGGCAACATCCGCACTGGGCTAAAGGCTAAAATGGCACCAAAGAGGATGGCTGGCGTTTTACATGCCCGTAAACATTTGTGCTATTTTGTTCGTTTTTTGGCATTATTTGTAACTTATTTTTTTWCTTATTTTGTACATAATGTTGCTGCTACCGTCTCTTAAGACCGAAACTAACTTCTGGACATCAGAACTGGAATTACTTACCACGGACTGGAAGAAGCTTTTCCCTTTAACGAGTTAGACGAGAAAGATATACTGCTCTCCCAGGAACAGGCCCAGATCCACGTCATTTGCGTGAAGAAAAGACGGAGGAAAAGAGGACACAGATCAGGCCTTTTGAGAATCTGTAGGCGAGCGAGTAAACTCCCATTGCCATCAATTCTACTTGCTAACATGCAATCATTGGAAAATAAAATGGATTACCTACGATTACGATGAACCTACTGAAGCTGCTTGAGAGAATGCCAAGTGTGTGCAAAGTTGTCATCAAGGCAAAGGATGGCTCCTTTTAAGAATATAAAATATATTTTGATTACTACATGATTCCATGTTTGTTATTTCATAGTTTTAATGTCTTCACTTTTATTCTACAGTGTAGAAAATAGTAAAAATAAAGAGTGAGTGGGTGTGTCCCAACTTTTGACAGATACTGTGCATGAATGCAGCCACTAGTGTTTTGAAGCCCTTGGACACAATTTATCACAGCGCACTTCATCTGTGTATCCAAAGAGTTGGGTAAATCTGCCTTTTCCTACCAGGCTCCTATCTTGTGGAAAAATCTCCAAGTAACGATTCATTTTGATGTTTTGTTGTCTCTGGGTCAGACTTGGAGAATGTCTAGGGAATCTTTTGTTGATAAATATGTCTGTTTTGTTTTATTGTTTATTGTGTATATAATATTTGCTATCTATTTAATTTTCTTTTCTGTATTGTTCCCAGCGCACATTTTCAAATGAGACCTAGGTCTCAATGTGTTTTTCCCTGGTTGCGCACGACTCCAACATCATCATTACATTTTCTGACGACACGGCAGTGGTAGGCCTGATCACCGACGACAGTGAGACAGGCTATAGGGAGGAGGTCAGAGACCTGGCAGTGTGGTGCCAGGAGAACAACCTCTCCCTCAATGTCAGCATGACGAAGGATTTAAGGAGTTGATCGTGGACTACAGGAAATGGAGGGCTGAGCACACCCCCATTCACTTCGACGGGGCTGTAGTGGAGCTGGTGGAGAGCTTCAAGTTCCTCAGTGTCCACATCACTAAGGAATTAGCATGGTCCACACACACCAACACAGTCATGAAGAGGCCACAACAACACCTCTCCCCCCTCAGGAGACTGAAAAGATTTTGCGTGGGCTCTCAGATYCTCAAAAAGATCTACATCTGCCCCCTTAAGAGCATCTTGACTGGCTGCATCACCGCTCGGTATGGCAACTGCTTGGCATCCGACGCAAAGCGCCACAGAGGGTAATGYGTACCACCCAGTATATCAATGGGGCCAAGCTCCCTGCCATCCAGGACCTCTATACCAAGCGTTGTCAGAAGAAAGCCCTAAAAACTGCCATAKACTCCAGCCGCCCAAGTCATAGACTGTTCTCTCTGTTACCGCACAACAAGCTGTACCGATGCACAACGTCTGTTACCAACAGGACCGTGAACAGCTTCTACCCCCAAGCCATAAGACTGCTAAATAGTTAACCAAATAGCTACCTGGACTAACTCTTTTGACTCATCTGTGTTAAAGGACAGTGTGGAGGAGGTGTTGTTGCCAATCCTCACAGCCTGTGGTCTGCCCATCAGGATGTTCAGGATCCAGTTGCAGGGGGTGGTGTCCAGACCCAGAATATATCTCCAATGTTTTGGCACCCATCTAAAAGATTTCAAAATAACTTGCAGGCTAAATCCCTGTCAAAACATAAATGTGTGTTTTGTGGAGGCTTTCTATCAGTTGGAAACAACTTGTAGGCTAAATCCCTGTTAGATTGGACATTTTTTGTGGTGGTCACTAGGAGAGAAGGAAAGTCTCAACTCTCTGAACGCCTTTCCGATGTTGCCATTTGTGTTGACGGAGGTAAAAAGTGGCTTGGCAGTGTGACAGTCTGGTATTGAGCTTGACAGCAGCGGCAGCCAGGTCCTCATCCAGGGCCAAAGTCCAAGGCTAATGACTATTGACAAGGACTGAGCCTCTGCCTTTAAACCTAATTCACTCTTGAAGGGGGAATCACTGGCAGTGACTTAAGGGTGCCTAAGACGGCCAACTACAAATGAAGTAAAACCAACAAAGCACATTTAAGCTTTTATGAATGTCCAGGATTCCCATACAGTGCTTAAGGCCGCCTCTTGTTTGGAATTGGCTGTCCTTTTTTATTTACTGTATTGTGGTGGGTTTCATTTAGAATGGGATTTTTCCTTTTGTCTGAGCATTCCCTTTAAATGATGTGCTTTCATTTGCACAAATGCTTGTTTACCCATAATCCCTGTTGAATGTTTCCAAGAAAATATTTTCGAACATGGTTTAGTTGAGAATTTAAAGGTTGAGTAAAATGTTTGTCCTAAAGTGGGTATATTACTTTAAGACCTCTTCAATCCAGCCGCAATTGTGACCAGATCATAGCAACTGAACTTGCATAAATTACAAGCTGCTATCTGCTATGCAACAACTATTATTGAATCAACTAATCAATTATCAACATAGTCTCATTACAATCTTTGTTGTAAAACAGTTACATTTAACCATTGTAGTTATGGCAACGTTGTAGCCATTGTAGCTGACAAATTATGTATGATGTATTTGTTATGAGATAGGTCTAAGATTATGCCACTAACTGCGTAAATATTGTAATTGGGTTCAATTGAGTTGAGTCCCAAACAGCAATGCTGTGAAGAGCTGCCAGTCTGAGGCACGGGGAAGAGAACATACTTCTTATGAACCGGAGTGGACAGGAGGCGATAATGGTGTTGTTGTAGGAGACGTGTCACAGTTTGGGCCATAGCTGGCTCTATGACAGGTGGCAGAGAGCTGATGGTGACTGAGAGCAGGGAAGGGACGAGATAAAATGACAGGGCGACGGGTGCGTGGGGGGACGTTTTAGCGGCAGTATTCCATCCACGCGACACATCGGACAGCCACAAAAGGCAGGCAAGTGCCATAGCAGCTTGTCAGGCCACAGTCTATTTGTTTTCGGTTAGGCGGTTACCCATGGTGGCCTCCTGCTGCCCATGTGTGCCCACACCACCACCTCCTTCACCTTCCTCCATCTCCTCTCCCTTCCTTCTCCCTCACTGTTGCCTGAGAACACAGGAGATAAGAGAACATGCGTCACAGCCCCAACGGGACTGGCAGTGGGACTGCTGTGTCTTCAGATGGGGGTAAAGGGTGGAGGCAGAGTGCAGAGAGTGGAAGTGGAAGACAGTGAATCGAGAGAAAGGATTAAAAAACTAGAAGAAGCGTCAGCAGAGAACTCCACACTGCCACACCACCAAGTTAATTAGGGTGCAGAGAGAGAGGATCCAAGACAACAACAAACACAAGCAACACGGCAGCCATTTTGCAGTATTTCAAGACCAGAGAGATCAGAGTTTTGTCTTTTCCAAAGCAGAGGGGAAGGCAGGGCCTGAAGAMAGGAATAATTAAAGCTGCCTCAGAGAGAGCAGAACGTTTCCTTCCTTCCTCGTCATTGTGAACAATGACATTGTGAAGTTTTTAAAAAATGTATTCAGAAGAAGATGGGCCTGTTACCCTCCTTTTATCATAATGATCGTAACCCATAGTTAATGGAGCACCAATAGACAGCCAGAATGGATCAAAAGAGCGTTTGAGAAAAGTCCATTTTAATAATGATGATAGCAACGTTGTGTGGTGGTAAATACACTGGGGATTTTTTTAAATCCCTAATTATGTTTTGGTCATCGCAATCAATACATTTAGCGTATCTATTACAGTACACATACTCAACGGCAAACCGTGGCAATTATTTAAGTTCTGTGAAAACTGAATATACATGCATACATGCATATACATTGTCTGTTGGTACATTTAGGGTAATGGGACTGAACCTATTTGTTTGGCACATTAAAACAGCAATTAACATTGGAGGTAGTTGAATTGGGGAAATCTGATTAGGTTAACAGCAAACTAATATAACCTGTGCAGGAAGAGAGTAAGAGAGAGAGAAGAGAAGTTTAGTAGGTTATGTGTCGGGAGGCTAGGGTCAGTCTGTTATATCTGGAGTATTGCTCCTGTCTAACCCTGTGTCCTGTGTGAATTTAAGTATGCTCTCTCTAATTCTCTCTTTCTCTCTCTCGGAGGACCTGAGCCCTAGGACCATGCCTCAGGACTACCTGGCATGATGACTCCTTGTTCTCCCCAGTCCACCTGGCCGTGTTGCTGCTCCAGTTTCAACTGTTCTGCCTGCTGCTATGGAAACCTGACCTGTTCACTGTGATTACTATTATTTGACCATGCGGGTCATTTATGAACATTTGAACATCTTGGCCATGTTCTGTTATAATCTCCACCCGGCACAGCCAGAAGAGGATTGGCCACCCCTCATAGCTTGGTTCCTCTCTAGGTTTCTTCCTAGGTTTTGGCCTTTCTAGGGAGTTTTTCCTAGCCCCCGTGCTTCTACACCTGCATTGCTTGCTGTTTGGGGTTTTAGGCTGGGTTTCTGTAAAGCACTTTGAGATATCAGCTGATGTAGGGAAGGGCTATATAAATAAATTTGATTTGAAGAGAAGGGGGGAGAGAGTAAGAGAGAGAGAGAGAGAGAGAGAAGAGAAGGGGGACAGAGGGGGAGAGAGAGAGAGGAGAGAGATCACTGTGATGAGTTTAAATCCTACATCTGACTGGTCTGTTGTCAAACATTTAGTTTTCATCCGTACACACTCATGTATGCTGCACCACGCAGGGAATAGTGGGGCGGAGGAGGAGGGGTAAAGAAAGAAGACTACAAATGATATCAGAAATGGTTTCCAGGGGCAAAAACCATGGCACAGTGATGAAGGATGACAGCATCCTGGTTTTAATTGCCATGGCTCCCGTTGTCGTGGCGCCCAGGGGGACAGGAAGGAGGCAGACACAGATAGTGTCTAATGAGTATTAATCTAATCACTGTCTGACATAAATAAGGCATGTGCTTTTGTCAACCCCTCCCCTCCCTTCTCCTGCCGTCGCCCCCAAACTCTGACATTTAGGATTGGGTATTTGCATTTCCTAAAACTTTTAACAAATTGAATCGCACTGTCAAAGTAGGAAGGGAGATAGAATGACTTGCGGCGTGATTTACTTGAAGCTAAATTAACTTAATTTCCTTCTCTTTTCTCTAATGGCTCTCTCCTTTTTTTAAACTATTATTAGGACTGATTCTTTTTTTTATCTCTCTTTTATTCATCCACTGTCTGCTTCTTTATTTTTCCACTTTTCCTGATTCATTACCGTCATCATAAACTGTACAGCTCCCCCTTCCTTACTAAATATTATATTTTGGTAAGGTTTAAATTGTTCTTATTTATATGTTTACACTAAGGTAACTTTATTGATATGGCACAATGACTAGTATAACAGTTTGAGAATAAATCCTCAGAATTTGTCCATTGGACAGAACCTACTCAATACAATTTGTCCATTGGACAGAACCTACTCAATACAATTTGTCACAGATGTTCTAAATATTAAAAAAGGAGTTTTGTGATAATGTGTATGTTGGAATGTTTTCAAACCATTGCTGTCCATGATGTCGGTAAGGGTACAGATCCCACATTTGGACCATTAGCGGGGATGCAAAAGGCCGCCCTCCAGATCGCAAGGCATTATTGTGAAATATTGGAGTATGGGCATGCCATTTTGATTTACAGTTACATAGTTTTTCAATTTTGAAACAAATAGAAATTGTGTGAGCAATAATGGGACCAAAGAGTAGTTTAAATTGTTTAGGGGATATTTGGTGAAGACCCCCTCTTCCAGGGCAATAGGAGACACCATTTTTCTCTATATACTCAGCCAGGGGGCATAAGAATTATGTCTAAACCAATATAGGATGTGGCGAAATGCTAGTGCATGGAAATAGTCTTTCCTTTTTTTTATTCCTTGCTATATAAATGAAACCACACTATGCATTTTATCTCAATAGCCAAAAGGGGTAGCCATGGGAACCATTGAACTACAGAAATTCATAGGATCATATGAATTTGGAGCATACATATAAATAAAGGCTATTTTCTTTCCATTATGTATACATTTAAGGAAAGTGATAGTTCTGCCTTCTTGGTCTTCGCCTTTACCCAAGATGGTAATTTTGAAATTMTTATGTATCTTATGATTACACCTTTAGTTTTGTTTGGAGCTGATGACAAAACATCTAGTTTGTGCAAATGGTTCTATGTGAGTCATTTTGGAGCAGGTCTGTTTCTTGGGGCATTGCTATATTAACATGGTTTCTTGCTAAGATATCAAGACAACTAGAAAGTTTAATAGGACACTTTAGGCCTTTCAAATTCCTAGAGAGAATAGCTAGCATTGCATTTGCTTAAAAAAAAAATGCATTATTAATAATGTAATTGTTATCTTCAATGTTAATAAGCCCATGGATGTGAAACAAAAAGCAGGAGCCACAGGGAAACCCACCCATTGGTCGTTCCCCACCCAGAAACCCCACCTGTGAACAGTTGAGAAATAAATAAAGTAAAACATCAAATAAGTAACTACTTGCCCCTTCAGGCCTTTACATTTAAGTTTGCAGACTTGATGAATTAGGGTGACTAATGAAGAAATAAAGAAGAGAAAAGGGGGAMAAGTCAACAGAAATTCAAGCCTAAGCAGTCAAACAGGATGGCTGTAGGAGCAATAGCTCCTGATCCATCATCATTAGCAATATGGTCTAAATTATCCTAAACATAATGTACCCTCAACAAAAACAAAAATAAATTGTGTGGTAGCCCATATGGGTTTGGCCTTCTATCCTAAACAGTTTAGCCCATAAGGATGCAATGCGCTGTAGCCTCACAAGGAAGCAACCCCAGTTTGTATGACACTTATCACAATATATTGTCCATTGTTCATTAATTGGTATGAAGCCCCAGCGACATGGGACCCAGCTTCTCCTGCACAAACAGTTCATAGAAAAGATTGCTCATAAAGGAAGTTGAGATGTTCGCTTCCACAGCAGTTTCAAGTCCTGTGACCCGCACATTGAATTTACAGGAATTATTTTTGAGTGTTTCTGTTTTATTTTTAGGAGATTTTTCCTAGCTTAGCTCCCGCTGTTTCCAGGTCATGGAGTCACCCCTCTGTCACATTGGCTGCTGTCTCCAAACATTCCACTTTTGTTGAGAAGGTATCCACTTCAGAAGTGAGCAGTGCAAGAGATTAATTTATCTGTTTTAATTCCAAGTCGAGGGCGGAGGTTATTTCCTCACGAACAATCTCTGGTATAGTAGTGGCMAACTCTTTCTGTTGTCGGGTGTTGAGAGCCGCCATGTTCCCAGAGGTGAATTGTGAATGGACAGAATACCTCAGCTGCTGGAGCAAAATAGACCTGCTAATTGTTCCTTGTAATACAGTAAACGTCCCACACCTTAATGTGATGTTATATGTTGACAATTATTTGAAAATAAGTCTGTTAATTCATAGTTATTTAGCAAAATAAAGCCACGAGAAAGCAATATGTTTCAATGCATGCCACCGGAACTGGAAACAAAGTGAAAGCCAATATTGAATAACTTTTAAACATACAGACAATGAACAAAAATATATTATTTTTAATGAAGCACAAATACTATTTCTCGTAATAACCATAATAATTGCCTGGCAATATGTAATTACTTCAAAAAGTACTCCTCTAGTTCACAGAAAGACTGTATGTGTGACATGTAGTGCTGTAATGTAAAGTGCTTCCAAAAATGTACTTGGGGACTTAGGGGTTCCATCACTAAGGTAACCATAGGACAATTAAAGCAGAAGGGATAAAACCTTGTCTGTGACTGYCTATGTTGTTTACTTCTAGATTGAATGACATTTCTGGGTGCAGGTCAATTTACAAAAAAAAATGACGTTTTTGTCTTTTGAGCTTCTAGTCATGAAATCTATGCAGCCTACTCAATCACTTTTTATAGCTACTGTTTACAGGCCTCCTGGGCCATATACAGTGTTCCTCACTGAGTTCCCTGAATTCCTATCGGACATTGTAGTCATAGCAGATAATATTCCAAYTTTGGTGATTTTRATATTCACATGGAAAAGTCCACAGACCCACTCCAAAAGGCTTTCGGAGCCATCATCGACTCAGTGGGTTTAGTCCAACATGTCTCTGGACCTACTCACTGTCACAGTCATACTCTGGATCTAGKTTTGTCCCATGGAATAAATGTTGTGGATCTTAATGTTTTCCCTCATAATCCTGGACTATCGGACCACCATTTTATTACGTTTGTAATCGCAACAAATAATCTGCTCAGACCCCAACCAAGGAGCATCAAAAGTCATGCTATAAATTCTCAGACAACCCAAAGACTCATTGATGCCCTTCCAGACTCCCTCTGCCTACCCAAGGACGTCAGAGGACAAAAATCAGTTAACCGCCTAAATGAGGAACTCAATTTAACCTTGCACAATACCCTAGATGCAGTTGCACCCATAAAAACTAAAAACATTTGTCATAAGAAACTAGCTCCCTGGTATACAGAAAATACCTGAGCTCTGAAGCAAGCTTCCAGAAAATTGGAACGGAAATGGCGCCACACCAACTGGAAGTCTTCCGACTAGCTTGAAAAGACAGTACCGTGCAGTATCGAAGAGCCCTCACTGCTGCTCGATCATCCTATTTTTCCAACTTAATCAATTTATTTTTGATACTGTCGCAAAGCTAACTAAAAAGCAGCATTCCCCAAGAGAGGATGGCTTTCACTTCAGCAGTAATAAATTCATGAACTTCTTTGAGGAAAAGATCATGATCATTAGAAAGCAAATTACGGACTCCTCTTTAAATCTGCGTATTCCTCCAAAGCTCAGTTGTCCTGAGTCTGCACAACTCAMGTGTTTTAGTACTATATCTCTTGACACAATGATGAAAAAAATCATGGCCTCTAAACCTTCAAGYTGCATACTGGACCCTATTCCAACTAAACTACTGAAAGAGCTGCTTCCTGTGCTTGGCCCTCCTATGTTGAACATAATAAACGGCTCTCTATCCACTGGATGTGTACCAAACTCACTAAAAGTGGCAGTAATAAAGCCTCTCTTGAAAAAGCCAAACCTTGACGCAGAAAATATAAAAAAACTATCGGCCTATATCGAATATTCCATTCCTCCCCCAAAAAATTGAAAAAGCTGTTGCGCAGCAACTCACTGCCTTCCTGAAGACAAACAATGTATACAAAATGTTTCAGTCTGGTTTTAGACCCCATGATAGCACTGAGACTGCACTTGTGAAGTTGGTAAATTACCTTTTAGTGGCGTCAGCCCGAGGCTCTGCATCTGTCCTCGTGCTCCTAGACCTTAGTGCTGCTTTTGATACCATCGATCACCACATTCTTTTGGAGAGATTGGAAACCCAAATTGGTCTACAGGACAAGTTCTGGCCTGGTTTAGATCTTATCTGTTGGAAAGATAATAGTTTGTCTCTGTGAATGGTTTGTCCTCTGACAAATCAACTGTAAATTTCGGTGTTCCTCAAGGTTCCGTTTTAGGACGACTATTGTTTTCACTATAWATTTTACCTCTTGGGGATGTTATTCGAAAACATAATGTTAACTTTCACTGCTATGCGGATGACACACAGCTGTACATTTCAATGAAGCATGGTGAAGCCCCAAAATTTCCCTCGCTAGAAGCCTGTGTTCCAGACATAAGGAARTGGATGGCTGCAAACGTTCTACTTTTTTAACTCGGACAAAACAGAGATGCTTGTTCTAGGTCCCAAGAAACAAAGGGATCTTCTGTTGAATCTGAAAATTAATATTGATGGTTGTACAGTCGTCTCAAATAAAACTGTGAAGGACCTCGGCGTTAACTTCTCTAGGGTAGGGGGCAGCATTCGGAATTTTGGATGAAATGCATGCCCAAATTAAACGGCCTGTTTCTTGGGCCCAGAAGATATGATATGCATATAACTGGTAGATTTGGATAGAAAACACTGGAAAGTTTCCAAAACTGTTACAATAGTGTCTGTGAGTATAACAGAACTGATTTGGCAGGCGAAAACCTGAAAGAAATCCATTCAGGAAGTAGTTTTGTTTTTGGTTTGTAGTTTTCTATTCAATGCCATTACAGTATCCCTTGACTTAGGACTCAACTTGCAGTTTCTCCGCCTTCCACTAGATGTCAACAGTCTTTAGAATGTGGTTTCAGTCTTGTATTCCGAAAAATTAGGAAGTAAGAGCAGTCTGAATGAGTGGACCCTAAAGTTTCACGGAGCTTTTTCCTGCGAGACCGAGAGAGTGCGTTTCTTGTTAATATTTTATATTTGACAACGTTATTGTCCGGTTGAAAAAGTATCGATTATTTAGGCTAAAAACAACCTGAGGTTTGAATATAAACATTGTTTGACATGTTTCTATGAACTTTACGGATACAATTTGGATTTTTGTCTTCCTGTTTTGACTGCGTTTCAGCCTGTGGATTACTGAAGAAAACACGCAAAAAAAACAGAGGTTTTTGGGTATAAAGAGACTTTATCGAACAAAGAGGAACATTTATTGAGTAAATTAATGTCTGCTGAGTGCAACAATATGAATATCATCAAAGGTAAGGGATTCATTTTATCTCTATTTCTAAATTGTGTAAACTGTTCTATCTGGCTGGCTACTGTTTGTAATGATTTGTCTTGTGGGCTATGTTCTCATAATCGCAATGTATGCTTTCGCCGTAAAGCATTTTTTAAATCTGACACCGTGGTTGGATTCACAAGACGTTCATCTTTAAACCTATGTAAAAATGTTTTGTTTTCTGAATTTTTGTAATGAGTATTCTGTATTTTAATTGGCGCCGAGCAGTTTTCACTCGTCTCACGTGCCCAAGAGAGGTTAACTTCCTCTTAATAGGGGCGCTGTTTTCACTTTGGGAAAAAAATCGTGCCCAAATTAAATGGCCTCGTACTCTGTTTCTAGATCATACAATATGCATATTATTAATTCTATTGGATAGAAAACACTCTGAAGTTTCTAAAAACTGTTTGAATTATATCTGTGAGTAAAACAGAACTAATTTGGCAGCAAACTTCCAAACAGGAAGTGAAAATTCTGAAAATGGGCTCTGTGTCAGGCCTGCCTATTCAACTGGCTTATATTTATGGATCTGTATGCACTTCATACGCCTTCCACTAGATGTCAACAGCAGTAGAAGGTTGAATGGGTGTTTTAGCTTGATTGTGAGGCCGAATGAGAGCTTTGGAGTGACAGCCCGCTCTTTTGTCAGTATTCAGCTGCGCACAAGGGAAACGCCTAACATTGTCTTCTGAAATGCGTTACGTATACACGACGAAATGCTCCGGCTCTGATTTTATTGGATACATATGAGAAAAACATCATAAAGTAGGATTTTCATTTTTGACCAGTTTATTCGACGTTTATTGGGACTTTTGGAATTTTTCGTTCCAGGCGCAACGATTTCTTGGACATGTGCCCTCCACATGGCTAGCCAAAGTTGCTAATTCGACAGAAGAAATGGACATTCTAAAACCAAACAACGATTTATTCTGGAACTAGGAGTCCTTGCACAACATTCTGATGGAAGATCATCAAAAGTAAGAGAATATTTCTGATGTTATTTCGTATTTTTGTGTTTTATGTTGGCTCCAACAAGGCGGAGAATTGTAGGGCGCTGTCTCACAATATTGCATGCTGTATGTTGTACTAAAGTTATTTTTTTAAATCTAACACAGCGGTTGCATTAAGAACCAGTGTATCTTTCATTTGCTGTACAACATCTATTTTTTAGTAAAGTTTATGATGAGTTCTTTGGTTAGATTAGGTGACTGTCCAAAATATCCCCGGACAGTTTGGTGCATTGTGGCTACGTATTCACAATGTAAAATCACGATTTCTAGCTCTAAATATGCACATTTTCGAACAAAACATAAATGTATTGTATAACATGATGTTATAAGACTGTCATTTGATGAAGTYGTCCAAAGGTTAGTGATTMATTTTATCTCTATTTCTGGGTTTTGTGAAAGCTATGTTGGCGGTGAATAAATGGCGTTGTGTTTGGCTATTGTGGTGAGCTAATATAAATATATATTGTGTTTTCGCTGTAAAACATTTAAAAAATCGGAAATGATGGCTGGATTCACAAGATGTTTATCTTTAATTTGCTGTATTGGACTTGTGATTTCATGAAATTATATTAAATGATATCCCTGTCGCGTTAGGCTAGGCTATGCTAGTCAGCTTTTTTGATGAGGAGGATCCCGGATCCGGGAGAGAGAAGCGGTAGAGGTTAATCTGGACCCTGATCTCTCTTTTGACAAACATATCAAGACTGTTTCAAGGACAGCTTTTTTCCATCTACGTAACATTGCAAAAATCAGAAACTTTCTGTCCAAAAATGATGCAGAAATCCATGCTTTTGTTACTTCTAGGTTAGACTACTGCAATGCTCTACTTTCCGGCTACCCGGATAAAGCACTAAATTAACTTCAGTTAGTGCTAAATACGCCTGCTAGAATCCTGACTAGAACCGAAAAATGTGATCATATTACTCCAGTGCTAGCTTCCCTACACTGGCTTCCTGTTAAGACAAGGGCTGATTTCAAGGTTTGACTGCTAACCTACAAAGCATTACATGGGCTTTCTCCCATCTATCTTTCCGATTTGGTCCTGCCATACATACCTACACGTACGCTACGGTCACAAGACGCATGCCTCCTAATTGTCCCTGGAATTTCTAAGCAAACAGCTGGAGGCAGGGCTTTCTCCTATAGAGCTCCATTTTTATGGAATGGTCTGCCTACCCATGTGAGAGATGCAGACTTGGTCTCAACCTTTAAGTCTTTACTGAAGATTCATCTCTTCAGTAGGTCATATGATTGAGTGTAGTCTGGCCCAGGAGTGTGAAGGTGAACGGAAAGGCTCTGGAGCAACGAACCGCCCTTGCTGTCTCTGCCTGCTCGGTTCCCCTCCACTGGGATTCTCTGCCTCTAACCCTATTACAGGTGCTGAGTCACTGGCTTACTGGTGCTCTTCCATGCCATCCCTAGGAGGGGTACGTCACTTGAGAGGGTTGAGTCACTGACGTGATCTTCCTGTCTGGGTTCCCCCCCCCTTGGGTTGTGCCATGGCGGAGATCTTTGTGGGCTATATCAGGATGGTAAGTTGGTGGTTGAAGATATCCCTCTAGTGGTGTGGGGGCTGTGCTTTGGCAAAGTGGGTGGGGTTATATCCTTCCTGTTTGGCCCTGTCCGGGGGTATCATCGGATGGGGCCACAGTGTCTCCTGACCCCTCCTGTCTCAGCCTCCAGTATTTATGCTGCATTAGTTTATGTGTCGAGGGGCTAGGGTCAGTTTGTTATATCTGGAGTACTTCTCCTGTCTTATCCGGTGTCCTGTGTGAATTTAAGTATGCTCTCTCTAATTCTCTCTTTCTTTCTCTCTCTCGGAGGACCTGAGCCCTAGGACCATGCCTCAGGACTACCTGGCATGATGGCTCCTTGCTGTCCCCAGTCCACCTGGCCGTGCTGCTGCTCCAGTTTCAACTGTTCTGCTGTGGCTATGGAACCCTGACCTGTTCACCAGACGTGCTACCTGTCCCAGACCTGCTGTTTTCAATTCTCTAGAGACAGCATGAGCGGTAGAGATACTCTTATTGATCGGCTATGAAAAGCCAACTGACATTTACTCCTGAGGTGCTGACTTGTTGCACCCTCGACAACTACTGTGATTATTATTATTTGACCATGTTGGTCATTTATGAACATTTGAACATCTTGGCCATGTTCTGTTATAATCTCCACCCGGCACAGCCAGAAGAGGACTGGCCACCCCTTATAGCCTGGTTCCTCTCTAGGTTTCTTCCTAGGTTTTGGCCTTTCTAGGGAGTTGTTCCTAGCCACCGTGCTTCTACACCTGCATTGCTTGCTGTTTGGGGTTTTAGGCTGGGTTTCTGTAAAGCACTTTGAGATATCAGCTGATGTAGGGAAGGGCTATATAAATAAATTTGATTTGATTTTAATTTGATTTCCTCTGTGCTGTGCAATTGAAGACGAGAAGCATTTGGTTTAATTGCTACAATTAGTACTTGTGTGGTTGTTTGTTACAATCCATCTTTAATGATAAATCATTTGACTGGAGGGGACCCTGCAAACAAAATGTAGTCCTTAGGACGATCTTCCAAAAATGCTTGTCTAAAGTCGTCAGGGCATTGTGTCATGATCCTGTGGAGGTTTTTGTCTTGTTCCCGGTTTGATTGTTACAATTCATCAACAGTGATAAACCAGAAGACTGGAGAGGACTAACTCAGTCTCAAATGTTGACTAATTATGTGCCTTTAACATTGTGTGGTCATGTCTCCACGTGACAACAGAATAAAAATGTATGCTTGTGTGTGCTCCCCCTGYCAAAACTCTATTTCATTCCATCATTTGGGGTAATATTTGTTGAAAAAGTCAAATACATCGTCTCCCAATTAAATTTATATTAATATTGTTATTATACACCACTAGAAGTGCCAACATACAGGCCATACAGCACTGTGAAACCTCCTTGCCTTCTTACATCAATGTTCTTCAGATGGGGCCGTTTCATTCCAAAAGATGTCCTGTTTTATTCAGTGATATGTATCATTTATTTGTCCCGTTTCATTTCCATAATGGTTTACTGACCCTTTATTGAGAAACTTCTGGAGGCCCCTTCTCAGCCTATAGCATTGGGCCTGAGCTAATAGACGTTAGATTGGATTCTGCCGCTGTGCATGGTGAGATAATTCCTCCTTTTTAGCTCTGTGCCACGTATCTCCTCTGGCCTCATACATTATGGATAGGGCTTAAAGCAGTGCCTTGCCCAAGCTCTCTCTCACTTATTAAAATCTGCTCTCAAAGGCAGGATCAGAAAAAATGACTTTCAAGTTAGTCCTGGTGCTTTGCGCCTTAAAAGCGCTCTTTGACCGTTGATTCATCCAAGCCAACAGGTGGTGCTGTGGCGCTCACCTAAGGCTAATGTTTAATCTGTAATTTCCTGCACAAATCATCTTAAAGTAACTTCAATGAGCTGAACAATCAATGTCAGACACTTTGGGGTGATTTGGGCATGGCATTTCTACATGCTAACTTAGGGGTATTGACTTTCATTGGTTTTTGGACAAGAATACTCAAATAAGCATTTAGTGACAGCAGCCAGGTWAACAACTCCTTGTCCAAAGACTGTTAAGAGTGAAAGGAAACAAATTTGTAATTTTATACTTTGGGTGAGATATCCCTTTAATTGAGTTAGTGCACCTATTTCTATCAACACTTATGATTGAGTTCAAGCAGTCAGCCAGCCTCTCTCCTGCCTTTCTCTACTACACGTCACGTTCTCCCTGAGAAGGATGGCGTCCATTTAGTCTGGCCTGTATGTGCTTATCCACAGTCTATCAGGATAAGACCATAATGAAATGTTCCTAGCCACAATCGCCTTCACTGGAGGAATCTCAGCCCAGAGCCATTACCTCTACTGTCTCCAGGAAGAAGGCACATCTACATAAGTTATTTTATTATCTCCCCAGCTCTCAATTCTCTCCCTCCCTCTTTCTCTTCCTCTCCCTCTGTATCTCTCTGTGTGTGTTGCTTCCATGGGGAGGTCACTGGGAAGTGGATAGAATTATCTTCAATTACCTTCTCTAATGGCATCCCAGTCCAAATATTTAATGTTATCATTCAAACCGTCTCGCCTCGGTGTGGGTAGAATGATTGGTTCAACAATCTTACCCGTACTCCACTGTATTGTAATAAGTCAGGTAGACCTAMATTTGTGGTTTGTCTCCAGTTGTCCAAAGTGACTCTCAAAACTCGCTACAGTCCCATAATTATCTAATTTCTTGTAATTCTACTCACTTTCCATGTGGTAGAGATTTTTTTTGCGGTTTTAAAACGAATTTCCCMAAAATCTACATATTTTCCATGACATGTCATGTTAATATGATACCTGAGTGATGATGAATAACATAATCAATGGGGGCCCTCTGGATGTCAGGGCCCCTGGCATGTGCCCTGCATTCCCGGTCGGTATTCATTCTTGATTACTACAAGTTTAGAAAGCTGGCTAGACTAATTACCAATAAAACAATTGACATGGCTAACTGTCAGCTAATTGAGTGACTGAGATAACAAGATAAAAAATTCTGATGCACAACCAATTTTCAAAATTGCACCTGGTGTATTCTACTATTCTTACCCTCAATAGTAATTTGGGGTCAGTGGCCCCCTAGCTTCCAGGGGCCGTAAGCGACTGCTTATGCCTGGAACTGGCCCAGGGTGTGTGTGTCCACCATGTGCATGGATTTCTGAGCATGCATGCATACGTGTGTGCGTGCATTTATGTGCGTTCCAGCATGCTTGTGTATTGGTGTGGACGTATATGTGTGTGTCTTTCTCTGAATGTCCTCGTCCTCTCCTCCTGATGTGCAATGCTCCCTCTCCCCTTTGATTTGAGCATGGTGATCCGGGTGTCAGAGCTGCTAGGAGTACTGGGTGGAGGAGTCAAGCGCAGAGAGCAGGGATTCAAGAACGTGGATTTATTTTCCAGTAGACAGGGAAAACGATCATRCCCTAAACACACGGGCGCATGAAAAATACGAGTCCAAAAACACAGGACTAAACTGTCCAGAACAAATAATAAATCCACTAAACAATCCAACACCAAATAACAGATAAACAAGCCCGCACAACAGCCAGCGGGCTGACTGCCCTTAAATAGCCTACCCACAAAACTAAACTCAAAACAGGTGCACCCAATCAGCCCAAACTAACAGAAACAAAAAAGGAAAAGAATCGATGGCAGCTAGTAGGCCGGTGACGACGACCGCCGAGCGCCGCCCGAACAGGAAGAGGCACCATCTTCGGTGGGATTCGTGACACCGGGTTAGACTGGGAGCAAACACATGGATTAGGCATCAGTGGCCTTGATAGCACTCCAACAGCTAAGGAGAGAGAAATATGTTAAAGAAATCACCATGCCAGCCAGGCAGTCACAAGTCCCCAATTTTATCTCCACTCACAGGGCAGGAGGAAATTGTCCATCTTAATTTTCCCATTTTCAGCCGGCTCGCTGTCAATAGCTTTGCGGAAGATTCTCAGYAATCAATCTTCACATGGTCCTCCCAAAGCAGTCAAGACCAAAACAAAAGCAAATGGGCTCTCTCTTTTCTTTTCCCCTGCCTGTTTTCTTTATGTCTAGATTCTTCAACACCTAACTTTCTGTCTGTATGTCTGTCTGTCTCTCTATGTCTCTGTCTTTCTCTCTATCACTCTTTGAATTGGTTTTAATAAAGTCTACCATCTTATTATGCGTTTGACAATACACTCACCGGACAGTTTATCAGGTACACCCCTCCTTTAACACCAGAACAGCCTGAATTATTCAGGGGTATGAATTATACAAATCGTAAACATTCCACAGGGATGTTGGTCAATGCTGACGTGAAGGCATCACGCAGTTGCTGCAGATTGGACGGCGCTACAGCACCGCCCCCAGCCTGTACCAGGCAGGATGGGTCCATGGACTCATGCTGCTTACGCCAAATAAGCATGACGCAGCAGGAACCGGGATTCATCTGACCATGCAACGTTTTTACACTCATCAATTGTCCAATGTTGTTGATTGCGTGCTCACTGAAGCTGCTTCTTCTTGTTTTTAGCTGATAGGAGTGGAACCCGGTGTGGTCGTTAGCTGCAATAGCCCATCCGTGACAAGGATCGACGAGTTGTGTGTTCCGAGATTCCGTTCTGCACACCACTGTTTTACTGTGCCTTTATTTGTCTGTTTTTGGCCTGCCTGGATTCTTGCCATTCTCCTTTTACCCTTCTCAATAACAAGCTGTTTTCACCTACATTGCCGCCGACTGGATGTTTCTTGTTTGTCTCACTACTCTCTGTCAATCCTAGACACTGTCGTTCACGAAAAGCCCAGGAGGGCATCCATTTCTGAGATACTGGATCCGGCGTGCCTGGCACCGGCGATCATACCACACCGGCGATCATAGCACGCGCTCCAGCAGGTATATTTCACTGGTCACCCCCAAAACCAATTCCTCCTTTGGCCGCCTCTCCTTCCAGTTCTCTGCTGCCAATGACTGGAACAAATTGAAAAAATCACGGAAGTTAGAGACTCATATCTCCCTCACTAACTTTCAGCATCAGCTATCAGAGCAGCTTACAGATCATTGCACCTGTACATAGCCCATCTGTAAATAGCCCATCCAACTACCTCATCCCCATATTGTTATATATATTTTGTTGCTCCTTTGCACCCCAGTATCTCTACTTGCACATTCATCTTCTGCACACCTATTACTCCACTATTTATTTGCTAAATTGTAATTATTTCGCCACTACGGCCTAATCTTACTTAATTTGCACACACTGCATATAGACTTTTCTATTGTGTTATTGACTGTATGTTTGTTTATTACATGTGTAACTCTGTGTTGTTGTTTGTGTCRCACTGCTTTGCTTTATCTTGGCCAGGTCGCAGTTGTAAATGAGAACTTGTTCTCAACTGACCTACCTGGTTAAATAAAGGTGAAATAAAATAAATAAAATCTCAAAGTCGCTTAGGTACTAATTTTGCCCATTCTAACGTTCAATCTAACGGTAACTGAATGCCTCGATGCCTGTCTGTCTGCTTTATATAGCAAGCCATGGCCACGTGACTTCACTGTCTGTAGGAGTGATCMATTTTCACAGGGTGGTGTACCTAATAAACTGTCCTGTGAGTGTAGGTTTCCTGTCAATTTAACATATTGTGATTCTAGTTCAGATCAAACAATTCAGAAAGTGAAAATTAAATGGCAATTCAAGATTAAAACAATCTATAGGGAAAACAAAACAACATCATTATCTCCTCAACTGAAATGGAAACCAAACCAGCATGTTTCCCTCTGCAGTTGGACCATCCAGGCTCTTTTACATACTCCAGAGAGGTTCATATCTAATCCATACAGTCTTGATACCCTCACTGAAGATCCATTTACAACAATGGTTTAATTGAATCTCAGAGAGAGAGAGACAGAGAGAGAGAGACAGAGAGGAAGAGACAGAGAGAGAGAGACTAAAAGAGAGAGACAGAGGGAGGGAGAGGGAGGGAGGGAGGGATGGGGTGGGGGTGGTGAGATGAGTGCAGCAACCTTGAAGTTCGGGAATCCTGAGTGAAACGTGATGGTGCCGTTCTGGTGTTTATCACCTCGGACTAATTGATTAATGTGTTCACCGCCGATGTTGCCGAGGTAACAAATGGCCCGAATGCATTCCGCACCACTGAACTTTATCTACTGATGCACGGACGCTCTTGTTTTTCACCACGTTGTTGTTGGCATGGAAAATAAGAAGGGAATAATGTGGCCAGCCCTCTGTTAGTTAAATCCATGGTATGCTCCCTATGACACAAGAGTGTGACTCCGAGACAATCAGCACTGGTGTTATTCATGTATAGATATTATACTGTAAATATGTAGTTGGGTCATTCTGTAACACCAGTGTTAGTCACTAATATTTCTGAGGAAGACACTGTGTAACCGTATAATTTTTATTGGTTATAACGCCTTCGTAAAGCTGTCATAAGACTGATGTAACACATGTTATGTCGGTGAATAATGAAACCCTAGGGCTGTCATGACAGATGACAACAGAATAATTGGCATTTGGATAAGGGTCAAGGTGGGGAAGATCGTTGCTACAATACAACATATAATATTTGATGGCACCGTACACTATGCCAAATCCCTCAAGAGACTGTGACATGACAAGAGCAGTCCATTTGGCAAGGGAGAGATGGAGAGATGGAGAGAAGGTGGATTCTCTCTCTGAGTAGATCAGAGGGGTGGATGACAGACAGGCCGGGAAAGTGATAAGAGAGAGAGAGAGAGAGAGAGAGGATATATGGAAGGGAAAGAAAGCAGAGAGAGAGGGCCCTGATGTGAAATCCTAGACAACAGAGCCTCTCAGGAAAGAGAGATGGAATAGCAGGAACACAGATATGGTATCAGGGACTAGGAGGAACTAAGCTCTACTTAGGCACCGACAAAGTTTGATTTTTTTTTTTGTGAACCCCACATGATTGATCCAAATCTTTTTGAGGTCAATAGAGATTATTTGGACTATTCAGTGTGCATGGGTCTTTTTTATTGAGTCATAAAACAGCTCAGAGATACATAAATCTCTGACTGAGGAAGTGTGTGTCCTCACCGCAGGACCACTTCTGATAATTGTTAGTATCCTTCCATACCCATTTATTTACTTAGTAACACACCTGCAATTAGGGAGCATGGTATCAAATCCAGACATAATTCATATGTAAAAATAAAAAAAAGAATCCTGTTGTTTTTACGGTAACTTACTGGCAGCCTGTAAGTTACTGTAAAAAAAATGTTACCGTAAATTCCAAATTAACTTTGGTTTAACAGTACATTACTATAAAGTTTAACGCTGTGCTGCTCTCAGTCTGTCATGTGTGTGTATTCAATCACGTGCACAATTACAGTGAAATGCCTTTCTTGCGAGCTCCAAACCCAACAATGCAGGAATATCAATGTAGCACTAAAAGCAGAACAAAAACACAAAATAAATAAAAAATAATAAATAAGGAGAACATGAGAAATTAAGAAGATATATACAGGATACATTCTTTGTCAGTTTGGGACGGTGACAACAAAAATACCAATTTCCATACAAATGAAAAATAAACATCAATTAAATTATATTAGAAAGCAATGCTGAGAGTGACACGTGACACACAAACCTCTTGAGTATTTGTTTCTCTCTCTATCATTTTCCCAGGTCTGTCACAATGTCTGCAGCTGGATGTAATACATTCTGGGAGACACATGGAGAATAAGGTATCTTCAATAATTGATTAGACTACGCAGCCAGCTTGCCAGATACTAGCACAAAGGGAATCACAAACATAGATATGCTTTTATATATGTTGTGGTGTGGTGTGTGTGTTGTGTGTGTGTGTGTGGTGTGGGTGTGTGTGTGTGGTGTGTGTTGTGTGTGTGGTGTGTGTGTGTGTAGTCATGTGTTTGTGTAAGGTTCTTTCATCAGAGCATATATTACATACGAAACATCCAGCCAGGTCACACCAGATCCACTGCAGTATTAGATGTTTGTCCAGGCCCCCAGGACATCAGGAGATGCATTGGGCATTCATGCAATTTCAATACAGTCCACTAGGGGCAACGTGAGTGCCTATTATCATCTAGTAGGCTCGCGGCTTGCCAGGGTGCATGGGGAAAGAGGAAGGGCTTAAACCGTGAGCTACGGCTCCAAGGATCGCTTCTTCAATCCCAGTGTTAGGCACTCATATTTATTTTGTAGTTTTTCTGTTTGAACCCTATCCCTGTCAAGGATTCCTCCGGAACTTTCATTGCGCACACCTGGCCCCTATTCCCAGTGATTAGTAATTGTATAAGTGTGTCCTGTCGATTATTGTTACAATGTCCATTGGTTCGTGTGAGTACCTGTGCTATGTTGTTTTGGCTTTCGTGCCACGTATATTGTGCACATGATTACGAGTCTCAACCCGTGTGATAATAATTGTGCGATTGTGTATTTATTCGAGGTACTCCTCACTCTTTTGTTTGGGTTTCTACTCTATGTTTTGTCATGTGTTTGTTTACACGGCACACCGTAATGTGCGTATAATAAAAAACCCTATTACGTTTTCCTGCACCTGTCTCCCATCCCTTCATACCAACGTGACAATCCCAAACCTTAACCCTTACCTTAACCACTCAGAATTAATGCCTAAACTTAATCACACTGTATGTTTTTCTCTGTTTTAATCCTATCCCAAACCTTAACCCATACCTACTTTCACTTCACCCATAGACGTTTATCCCCCCGGACAAACGTTGAATATTAACGTGAGACCTGGAGATCTTGTTGAAACATCAACAGCTTATGTGACAAACATACAGTAGTACTTCTACACATACACTGATATAGGCCTAAGCATTCATTTGCATGTATAACGTCTTCCTCTCAATGGCACACATGGGCATGGGGAAAAAATTCACTGGTCAAACTGAAAGCATTAAAGGACAAGGCCCAGCTACGGCGCAACAATGACTTAGCAGGGAATTATCCACTGAACCCTGTGAAACATGGCTATTTCATGTAGCAAAAGTACGTAAGTGACATCTTGTCTATAGAGAAAAATATTTAGGGGATGATTTTGACGGAAACATACATCCCATACTTCAAGAACTTCTTAGGAAAATGTATCTATAAGTCCCAAGGCTACGGCGATTTGTTACCAGAAAGCCCATTTAGCCTGAAATGCATTGCTGCGCACTGGACACTATAATCAGCCACTGGGCATTTGAGCTGTAGCACATACGCACTTTAGGGATCATAATTTGAATGGAATGGAAATGTTAATTATTATGTGGATTATAATTAATGGACATTTTTGAAGGGGTTAATGCATTTTTCGTAAGGAAAAACCAAGTCAGAAATTACCAACTTCAAAAGCCTTTTTAAACCTCAAATGCACTACAAGTTAATTCATTTTACCTTTATTTAACTAGGCGAGTCAGTTTAAGAACAAATTCTTAATTACAATGAAGGCGTACTGGGGAACAGTGAGTTAACTGCCTTGTTCAGGGGCAGAAMWACAGATTTTTACCTTGTCAGCTCGGGGATTCGATCCAGCAACCTTTTGGTTACTGGCCTACCTGCCGCACCTAGCACTACACAGTAGAACATAATTAAGAAACCTACATGGATAACTCACATTAAATGTCCGGAGCCGGCCATTAACTTCTTTGGGGTAGGGGGCAGTATTTTCACGTCCGGATGAAAAGCGTGCCCAGAGTAAACTGCCTGCTACTCAGGCCCAGATGCTAGGATATGCATATTATKAGTATATTTGGATAGAAAACACTCTGACGTTTCTAAAACTGTTTGAATGATGTCTGTGAGTATAACAGAACTCATATGGCAGGCAAAAACCTGAGAAAAAAATCCAACCAGGAAGAAGGAAATCTGAGGTTTGTAGTTTTTCAACTCTTTGCTTATCCAAGATACAGTGTCTATGGGGTCATATTGCACTGCCGAAGGCTTCCACTAGATGTCAACAGTCTTTAGAATCTTGTTTGATGCTTCTACTGTGAAGTGGGGGCAAATGAGAGGGGACTGAGTCAGAGGTCTGCCAGAGAGCCACGAGCTGACCATGCGCGTTCACGTGATAGTTAGCTTGCGTTCCATAGCATTTCTGAAGACAAAGGAATTCTCCGGTTGGAAMATTATTGAAGATTTATGTTAAAAACATCCTAAAGATTGATTCTATACATCGTTTGACATGTTTCTACGGACTGTAACGGAACTTTTTGACTTTTCGTCTGCACCTAGTGATCGCACGCCATGAATTTTGATTACTGGGCTAAACGCACGAACAAAAAGGAGGTATTTGGACATAAATTATGGACTTCATCGAACAAAACAAACATTTACTGTGGAACTGGGATTCCTGGTTAGTCCATTCTGATGAAGATCATCAAAGGTTAGTGAATATTTATAATGCTATTTCTGACTTCTSTTGACGACACAACATGGCGGATATATGTTTGGGTTGTGTTGGTCTCTGAGTGCTGTACTCAGATTATTGCATGGTTTGCTTTTTCCGTAAAGTTTTTTCCGAAATCTGACACARCGGTTGCATTAAGGAGAAGTGGATCTAAAATTCCATGCATAACACATGTATCTTTTAGCAATGTTTATTACGAGTATTTCTGTAAATTGATGTGGCTCTCTGCAAAATCACCGGATGTTTTCTAACTACTGAACATAACTCGCCAATGTAAACTCAGATTTTTGGATATAAATATGAACTTTACTGAACAAAACAATCATGTATTGTGTAAAATGAAGTCCTATGAGTGTCATCTGATGAAGATCATCAAAGGTTAGTGATTAATTGTATCTCTATTTCTGCTTTTTGTGACCCCTCTCTTTGGCTGGAAAAATGGCTGTGTTTTTCTGTGACTTGGCTCTGACCTAACATAATYGTTTGGTGTGCTTTCGTCGTGAAGCCTTTTTGAAATCGGACACTGTGGCTGGATTTACAACAAGTGTATATTTAAAATGGTGTAAAATACATGTATGTTTKAGGAATTTAAATTATGGGATTTCTGTTGTTTTGAATTTGGCGCCCTGCAGTTTCACTGGCTGTTGACGAGGGGGGACGCTACCGTCCCACATACTCTAGATAGGTTAAAGGGGAAAAGGAAAGGAGTGTATTGGAGAAGGGTTTCTCAAATTCGGTCCTGGGGCCTGTCTTGGGTGCACGTTTTGGTTTTTGCCCTAGCACTAAACAGCTGATTCAAATAACCAACTCATCATAAAGCTTTGCTTTTTGTAATCAGCTGTGTAGTGCTAAGGMAATAACCAAAACTTGCAGCTAGAACAGGCCCCAGGACCGGGTTTGGAAAACCTTGTATTGAAGTCTGGTGGTGGTGGCTGATGGATCAATATATTGGTTAATAAGATATTGGAGAGGAGGAAATAAGTGTGGAATGGCATTCCATTAAGGAACAATCACAGGGTTTTTTCCATTGAAGTTGAAAGAGCCATTCCTCAAATAACCTAAAGAAGGGCCTTATGCCTCCCGCTGCGGCTATGTACAGTTGAAGTCGGAAGTTTACATACACTTCATTAAAACTCGTTTTTCAACCACTCCACAAATTTCTTGTTAACAATATATAGTTTTGGCACGTTGGTTAGGACATCTACTTTGTGCATGACACAAGTAATTTTTCCAACAGTTGTTTACAGAGATTATTTCACTTATAATTCTCTGTATCACAAATCCATTCGGTCAGAAGTTTACATACACTAAGTTGACTGTGCCTTTAAACAGCTTGGAAAATTCCAGAAAATTATGGTACRGATCTAGAAGCTAATGATAGGCTAATTGACATAATTTGAGTCAATTGGAGGTGTACCTATGGATGTATTTCAAGGCCTACCTTCAAACTCAGTGCCTCTTTGCTTGACATCATGGGAAAATCCAAAGAAATCAGCCAAGACCTCAGAAAAACAATTCTGGTTCATCCTTGGGAGCAATTTCCAAATGGCTGAAGGTACCACGTTCATCTGTACAAACAATAGTACGCAAGAATAAATACCATGGGATCACGCAGCCATCATACCACTCAGGAATGAGATGAGTTCTGTCTCCTAGAGATGAACGTACTTTGGTGCGAAAAATGCAAATTAATCCCAGAACAACAGCAAAGGACCTTGTGAAGATGCTGGAAGAAACAGGTACAAAAGTATCTATATCCACAGTAAAATGAGTCCTATATCGACAAAACCTAAAAGGCCGCTCAGCAAGGAAGCCACTGCTCCAAAACCGCCATAAAAATGCCAGACTACGGTTTGCAACTGCACATGGGGACAAAGATCGTACTTTTTGGAGAAATGTCCTCTGGTCTGATGAAACAAAAATAGAACTGTTTGGCCATAATGACCATCGTTATGTTTGGAAGAAAAAGGGGGAGGCTTGCAAGCCGAAGAACACCATCCCAACCGTGAAGCATGGGGGTGGCAGCATCAAGTTATGGGGTTGCTTTGCTGCAGGAGGGGACTGGTGCACTTTGGGACTGAAACATTTTTGGATATTTTAGCAACATGAAGACATCAGTCAGGAAGTTAAAGCTTGGTCGCAAATGGGTCTTCCAAATGGACAATGACCCCAAAGATACTTCCAAAGTTGTGGCAAAATGGCCTAAGGCTCAAAACGTAGTTTAAACTATACTTTTGATATCATGGATGGTCAGTCCTTGATCCATGGCTATGAATTTGAGACAAGGTCCTTTGCTGTTGTTCTGGGATTGATTTGATTTTGATTTCTCCCATGGTGTTTATACTTGCATACTATTGTTTGTACAGATGCGCTTGGTACCTTCATGCATTTGGAAATTGCTCCCAAGGATGAATCAGACTTGTGGACGACTACAGTTTGTTTTCTGAGGTCATGGCTGATTTCTTTTGATTTCCCCATGATGTCAAGCAAAGATGACTGAGTTTGAAGGTAGGCCTTGAAATACATCCACAGGTACACCTCCAATTGACTCAAAGGATGTCAATTAGCCTATCAGAAGCTTCTAAAGCCATGACATAATTTTCTGGAATTTTCCAAGCTGTTTAAAGGATAGTCAACGTACTGTTTGTAAACTTCTGACCGGCTCGAATTGTGATACGGTGAATTATAAGTGAAATAATCTGCCTGTTAACAATTGTTGGACAAATTACTTCTGTCATGCACAAAGTAGTTGTCCCAACAGACTTGCCAAGACTAGTTTGTTAACAAATAATTTGTGGAGTGGTTGAAAAACGAGTTTTAATGACTCCAATCTTCCGACTTCAACTGTATATTCTTCAAGAATCAATAGGTTCATAATAAGTCAAAAAATAAATGTTGCAACTACTGAGTGCCGCTGTAAAACTATAGTCTAAAAGCCCTGGTTAAAAGTTGTGCACTAAATAGGGACAGGGTGCCATTTGGAACGTAGCCACTCTATTTATCAGCCTCATTTCCTCTTCCTGTTCAGCCTACTGATAGTGCAGGCCTCATTGTCACCTTCTATTTCTGTCCCTCGCTTTTCCAGAATGGGCTCCCAATCCACCATCAATAATTACATTTGCCCACTCCCTCTCCTCCCTTGATACCCCAGGCTACGGAACCTTCCCTGGTTATGAAACTCCATTGTCACCCCCCTCCCCTCCTCCCCCTCTCTTCTCCCACCCTGTTCCATTACAATGACAATAACAGATAAGAATATTTATTATCTGCTCTCCCCACTCCCAGTTCCGAGTCCCTCTCCTCCTCCAACCACCATCTCTCGAGGGATCTCACTGCTCTCCCTCTCTCACTCAAAAGCCTCATTCAGTTAATCAAAAAACATCAACCCATGGCCTCTGTATTTTTTTTCTAAGTTTAAATGAAAGAACTGCCAGTGCCAGGGCACGAAGGCGGAATCTCCTCTCCTCCTCATCTCCCTCTCWWCTCTCATTCCCTTTTCATTTTTTGCCCATAACAGTAAGAGGGAAAGAGAGAGGGGGAGGACGGAGTGAGAGCGGAACGTACGCTTGTGATAAGTGCGAGCAGAATGGACATCTCCCTTGTTTATTGGCTTTTTGAAATTCAATCCATTGTCTGGGATGGAGTGAGATAAAGGCAAGGAAATACAGTCCCTCTCATCCCACTGGCTCCATGAAAGGAACTTTTTTTTCTGACGCCACGTTTGTTGTGGGTGCGTTTCTTGTATGTGTGCCACTACATCCAGATAATAGCTTCAGAAAAATGATTAAATGCTTTGATTCAAATGATTATTCGGACGAGGCTAGCAGCTACGCTACTTACTGTTGTGCCTGTTCAATGTGTGCAGTCATCACATTTAGAGGAAGGACACAATCGAGTGCGGACACACTTGTCTCATAGGTTTAGCCCATAAGTGTCACATAAGAAAAACAATAGTATGTCATTGTTTATCCAAGTTAGAGACAAGTCATTTATGACTGTATCTTTGACCAAAATGTTGGAACACAATGGCAACAAAATCCGAAAGATACGAAAAGGCCTGTATAACAGAGGTCGCCCACTAACCAATGCTTGAGTGACTTGCGGGTCTTTTTGTTTCTACACTTTCTCACACAGAATCAAAGTATAAGGTGATGTGCAGAATCAAAGTATAATGTGTTGTGCAGAATTAAAGTAATGTGATGTACAGATGACTGAAATACTCAATATATCTTATCAAGTGCACATTTCCAAATGCTGACCTCATCAACTGCAGACTAGGAATTGATCCCAGGAGTAAGATTTAACCTAGATTTCAACACAGCATCATCATTACATCATACCTACGAACACATATCCTCCACCCTCTCTCGGGACCTCTTCCACCCACTGAGAAGTGTATTGAAGCTTGAAGGGTTGATTGGATGYGCAGGCCTCATTGATTATGGTGACTTGTTGTATATGCATGCAACCTCCTCCGTCTTACAGAGACTGGACTCTATTTATCCTGTTTGGGATAGGGGGCAGCATTTTCACTTTTGGATGAATAGCGTGCCCAGAGTGAACTGCCTCCTACTCTGTCCGAGATGCTAATATATGCATATTATTATTAGTATTGGATAGAAAACACTCTGAAGTTTCTAAAACTGTTTCAATTATGTCTGTGAGTATAACAGAACTCATATGGCAGGCAAAAACATGAGAAAAATCCAACCAGGAAGTGGGAAATCTGAGGTTTGTAGTTTTTCAAAGCTTGGCCTACCGAATACACAGTGTCTATGGGGTTAAGTTGCACTTCCTGGGGCTTCCACTAGATGTCAACCGTCTTTAGAAACTTGTTTCAGGCTTCTGCTATAAAGGAGGGAGGAATGGGAGCTGAATGAGTCATGGGTCTGGCAGGGTGTCTCACGCTCATGACGCGCGGTCCCGACAGAGTTAGCTCTCGTTCCAGTGCCAAGTCACTCACCCACCATTGCACATTGTACCAAATGGTAGGTTGGACTTCACTTTATATGCGCAGAAAGATACATTTRTATGTATTCATCTACAAAGCCCTTTTGGGTAAACTCCCTCTTTACCTCTGTAGTCTGGTCTCCTTCACCACTAGCAGTTACCATACCCAGTCCGCTAGGTGGTTGCTACTTAARGTCCCCAGGACATTCACAGTATTAGGCAGGACTGCCTTCTCTTCTTGTGCACCAGATGCATGGAATAGTCTACAATAAATGCTTCATCTAGATATGTTAGTGCCACTGAATGAATTTAAAATATTGATGGGAGACTCTGTTACAGAGGAGTGTAAATGCTTTTTTAGGCTGGATCATGTTGTTGTATTGTATTGTTATATGTTTTAATTATGTAATGTATTGATTGTTGCTGCCTTCTTGGCCAGGTCTCCCTTGAAAAAGAGACTCTGGGTCTCAATGGGCTTTTCCTGGTTAAATAAAGGTTAAATAAAAAAATWAAAAAATWGTGGTAGGTGATAGGAAAGTGATTACTCTGATCAGGATGATGAGAAGAGATGATGCAAGACTTTGCAAGAGTGCTCAAAGCATGAAATGATCAACACAGATGAACAGAGATATTTGCATTCTTCAGAGATTCAAACTAACATATTTCAGCATATTTTAATATTGTTAGTGAGAAAGAAGAGAGTGAATACAGTACACATTACATGAAGTAGTCTTAAAGCCAGTCTTTTGTTGTGTGTGTCACGCTCGTTATAATGAGTGGACCAAGATGCAGCATGGTATGGTTCCATCGTCTTTATTTGGAAGTGAAACTCAAAGAAAACAATAAAGCGCAAACCGAAACGTGAAGCTAATGTAGTGCTAGCAGGCAACTATACATAGACAAGATCCCACATAGCACAATGGGGAAATGGCTGCCTAAATATGATCCCCAATCAGAGACAACGATAAACAGCTGCCTCTGATTGGGAACCATACCAGGCCAACATAGAAATATAATCACCTAGATAACTCACCCTAGTCACACCCTGACCTAACCAACATAGAGAATAAAAAGCTTTCTATGGTCAGGGCGTGACAGTGTGTGTGTGTGTGTGTGTGTGTGCGTGTGTGCGCGCGTGCGCATAGGTATGCAAGTATTTGTTTGTTAGAGTGTGTGTTAGAGTGAGTGTGTATAGGCATCTGAGTATGTGTGTGATACAGTGTGTGTGTTTGTGGTGCCCAGCGATAGCCTGCTGCAGTAATGAATCCGGGCTTGGATGGGTGTGAGGTGCCAGATCATAAATAATAATTTATCCCGTTGTTCCCCTGCTCTGGTCTTCTTCACAGGCCAACAGGTAGAAAGGCAGGCAGGCGGATGGAAGGGGATCGGCAAGCCACAGCTGTACTGGTCAGATCTYACATGATCCCTCCGCTCATACCCTCAGAGATAGGGGACTGGATTCAATCAAACCTGCCTTAACAAGGTTTATGTGGTATCTCTGTTGACATGACTACTGGCCACACAAACACAAGAGCACACGCACAAACAAACACAAGTGTGTGGACACACACACAAGTGCTTTGTTGTGAAAACTGAAAGCATCTACCTGTGAGAAAGGAATTAAAGGCTATACCTGCTATTAAAGGCTTAAAGGTTTTACCATGCCGAAAAGCATGTGTCAGTTTTGTTTGAAAATGTGTGCTTCCTGAATGTACGCTGCTTTTCCTGACTTGAAAATAAATCACATGCATAGATTTTATATAGGAAGGTACATAATAGGCTAAATCTACAGCACACYCAAAGCTGATTTTCTCTAGCACAGAGAAGCTGGTTGAAATCATTGGCCACTTTGAATGGAACACTAGCCACTTTAATCATGTTTACATATCTTGCATTACTCATCTCATATGTATATACTATATTCTATACTATCCATTGCATCGTAGTCTATGCCGCTATGACATTGCTCATCCATATATTTATATATTCTTATTCCATTCCTATACTTAGATTTGTGTGTATTAGGTATTTGTTGTGGAATTGTTAGATATTACTTGTTAGATATTGCTACACTGTCAGAACTAGAAGCACAAGCTTTTCGCTACACTCGCAATAACATCTGCTAACCATGTGTATGTGACCAATAAAATTGGATTTGATTCGATTGCGATTTGATTTGATTTCTGAAGGTGCTGGAGGCAAAAGGCAAAACAGGAGAAACAGGGAAAAGTCTCAGACACTTCCAGTCAGATGGAGATATATTTTAATTATGCACTACATGACCAAAAGTATGTGGACACCTGCTCGACGAACATCTAATTCCAAATCCATGGGCATTAATATGTAGTTGGTCCCCCCTAATAGCCTTCACTCTTCTTTGAAGGCTTCCACTAGATGTTGGAACATTGCTGCAAGGACTTGCTTCAATTCAGCCACAAGAGCATTAGTTAGGTCGGGCACTGATGTTGTGCGATTAGCTCTGGCTCGCAATCTGCGTTCCAATTCATACCAAAGGTGTTCGATGGGGTTGAGGTCAGGGCTCTCTGCAGGCCAGTCAAGTTCTTCCACACTAATCTCGACAAACTATTTCTGTATTGCCCTCGCTTTTTGCACGGGGGCATTGTAATGCTGAAACAGGAACGGGCTACCCCAAACTGTTGCCACAAAGTTGGAAGCACATAATCGTCTAGAATRTAATTGTATGCTGTAGCGTTAAGTATTCCCTTCACTGGAATTAAGGGGCCTAGCCCGAACCATGAAAAACAGYGGCAGACCATTATTCCTACTCCACCAAACTTTACAGTTGACACCATGCATTGGGGCTGGTAGCGTTCTCCTGGCATCTGCCAAACCCAGATTCATCCATTGGACTGCCAGATTGTGAAGTGTGATTCATCACTCAGAACTCACTCCAGAGTCCAATGGCGGCAAGCCTTACACCACTCCAGCCGATGCTAGGCATTGCGCATGGTGATCTTAGGCTTGTGTGCGGCTTCTCGGGCATGGAAACCCATTTCATGAAGCTCTCGACGAACAGTTCTTGTGCTGAAGTTGCTTCCAGAGGCAGTTTGGATTTAGGTAGTGAGTGTTGCAACCGAGGACAGATGATTTTTACATGCTACGCATTTCAGCACCCACCGGTCCCGTTCTGTGAGCTTGTTTGGCTTACCATTTGGGGCTGAGACGTGCCATGGAAAATTACATAATTAGTAATGCTATCCCATGTTTTACTGCTTAAAGAATAGTCTCTTGTTATATGCTAGTAATTTTTCTAACCTGATACAAACTTGTCTTTGTKTGACTTAGTCATAAGACTGTGCGTATAACTAAGATCCATTTAGGTGGCACTGCAGCATGTGAGACATCCCGTGGGTTTACTATCTGCAGGAAGTCAGCTGTGTGGAACCTTRCAGGAAGGAGCACATTATAGTGTGAACTATGGCAAAACTCAGTTATACGGTTGAGCCCTCGTGCTATCAACCTCAGGCTACCGTAATCTGCACAGACAAACCAACAGCCTTTTACACTATGTTCCACCCCTGTTTCCACACATCTGCTAAACTGCCATGTAGACAAAAGAGGTTATACTTTTTCTATAAAAGACCCGACTATGTTTTTTAAACTTTTCACACATACCAACACACAGGTGTGATCATTCTACAGTGGTCCCTGTAGCGTACGATCAAACGCTTATTTAGAAGGCTTATTTAGAACGGCCAGTTTCGAATGACGCAACAATCAGCATTTGAGCTGGCCACACTTTTTTCAGAAACATTTTGCACAAACACAGTCCTTTAACTCTCGCTGACAAACTACAATATGAATTAGCTAATAGAAATGGCTATTTATAATTAATCACATCACGGGTGAGCTCACCATTGATCGAAATAATTGAGTAAAACACACTCTAGATATTGAAAGTAATCCTACGATGGGTAGTTTCTGTGTACTGCCATGCTTTTTTTCCCCTCACAGAAACCAAAGATAATAAGAGGAGACAAGATGAGTTTGGTCTGTTTATAGTATGCATGTTCAAGGGGGGGTGTCGTCCACCATCGTTCACATCCCACCATTCATTTCCAGAAGTCCTCAAAAAATGAGTGAACCCTTACTCACCTCATTTTGTTATAACATTTTTGGTCCAACAGACAATTACGTGAAACCCAGAATGCATTGTATGTCAACAAACATGGCCCCACACAGCTGGAATTAGCTTAGCTCATCATAATCAGTACAACCTTCAAAAAAGTATTTTACACACATAATAATGTTCCCATTACAATCTATGCAAGAATCTGAATGCATGATTTATSACTGGTACTTGAAAAACATGTGAATAAAACAGTAAATATATCAATAATTACCCCACAAAACATTTTCTGATAGTCATTTATTGATACAAATGGTGCGTGCAGCGGGTCAATCACGTAACCTCTCACTCCCCCTCTCACTCCCACTCTGAGCCATTCAGTGTTATGTAGCTAGTGAGATAAGCTGTAGCATTAGCAATGTCTTTCAAACGGAGACAACTCACAAATGCAGAAATTCTGGAGATTTTAAAAAATTGACAGTAAGTCTGAAAGTCAGGAATCAGATTCTGACAGTGACAGTGAGGAGCTACCCCCCAGCCATTGAGAACCCTGAATCTGAGGACTTTGAAAATGCTGGTGGTGATGAAGGCAGACCGACAGTGGATGTACAGGTGTTCTGTGGTAGCTGGAAGGCTGCCAGCCATTTCACCCCTCCTGGCCCTGCTGTTTGCTTTGATGAGTCCCAGTCTGGAGTGCAACGCCCCTTGCCATTTCCATCTGAGGCAGAGTGCTTCAAGTTGTTTCTGACTGAGGAGCTGGTGGCAGACATAGCAGAGAACAATCGCTATGCCTTGGAGCTAGTGGAGAAGAGAGAGCCAGGAGTGGGGGGGACAACCACAATTAGTGAAATGTATACCTTCCTGGTGACAGTCCTCATGGGGATAGTAAAGAACTCCCTAAGAGAATACTGGACCACAGATCCTATGTTTGCAACTCCTTTCTTTGCCACCCTCTTTTCCTAAGACTGCTTCCTAGTTCTGTTGCGATGACTGCATTTCATCAACAATTCTACTGCCATCCTAAATGACCCGTTATACAAAATAAGAAATGTCAACAGCTGGCAGTAAAATGGCATAACAAACGAGACATCCATGTCCTCCCCACTGTCCATACAGCAATCATACACCAACTCGGCCACAGGGAAGGTGGACCACCTGACGGGAGAGAAAAATCAAACCAGACTGCGTGCTTGACTATAACCTCATAATGGGGGCAGTGGATAAGGCGGACATGATAAACAGGTTTSTGGAATGCACTCAGAAGATGACCAAGTGGTATAAGAAGATATTTTTCCATCTGATTAACGCAGCCCTCAATAGCCACATAGTTCACTGCCAACTAACAGGTGAGGTGATTACTGAACAAGGGATTTTTTGTAATTGGACATACAGTTCACATACAGAAACTATTAACGTATTAAGGCACTTACTTTGATAGAAACGCAGCCTGGATTTAAACCAGGGTGTCTGTAGTGATGCCTCTAGCACTGAGATGCTGTGCCTTAGATAGCTGTGCCACTTGGGAGTCATAAAACCAGWGTAGCTTCAAAATACAACACGCCAATACTTCTCTGACGCAATTAGCCTTGTTTTACAGAGCTAATAGAAGAATGTAGCTAGCTACATAAGCACAATCGAATATAACACCATAAAGGTTATGAAATGAGTAGCGTTATCTCACGTGTCCGTGGTTATAAGGAATATACACAAATATATTATGCTCCATACACAAAATGAGCTACAGTAGAAACGGTATAACATGATGTACAGAAACCATTATAACGTAATAAAGCTCTTACTTTGATAGAAACGCAGTCTGGATTTGAACCTGGGTGTCTGTAGTGACGCCTCTAGCACTGAGACGCTGCGCCATCTGGGCGTCATAAGGCCAGGGTAGCTTCAAAATACAACACATGCTAATACTTCTGACGCAATTAGCATTGTTTTCCAGAGCTAATAGAAGAATGTAGCTAGCTTCCTAAGCATTGAGTATAAAACCATAAAGGTTATGAAATGAGTAACGTTACCTCACGTGTCCGCGGTTATAAGGAATATACAAAACATTATTATGCTACAGTAGAAACGACATAACGCGACATGTAGAAACTATTACAACGTAATAAGGCATTTACTTTGATAGAAACGCACACATTTCCAAAGTTATTATTTGTAACGAAAACAACTATGACTGCGATGCAGGCAACAGAAGGAAAATGTGAACACATGTGTGCAGGACGGGAGATGAGCAAATTCCCGCAGACTTGAACTGCACAAACAATTGGGAAGTGTTTGGGGAATTTTGTCCGGGTCAGAAATGTCCCAAAAATTTATTGSTCCGCAAAAGTAAAAATGAATAGTTTTATGTGAATGAATGAGGTGGAACACACCTCAATTCAAACTGTTCTTAGAAAATAAAAAACTTGTTAGATAATAATTGGTTTGGTTTGAGGGCAGCGTGGATTAAATTAACTGTTGCGTAACAATCACATTCTGGAATGGATAGAATGTTCTAACATCACGTGCATTAAAAAAACTCACGCTGGGTTAACCATTATAGATATTTGGAACTCACGCTGGGGTAACCAGTATAGATATTTGGAACTCACGCTGGGGTAACCAGTATAGATATTTGGAACTCACGCTGGGTTAACCAGTATAGATATTTGGACACTCCGCTAGGTTAACCAGTTATAGATATTGGAACTCACGCTGGGTTAACCATATATAGATATTTGGAACTCACGCTGGGTTAACCAGTATAGATATTTGGAACTCACGCTGGGTTAACCAGTATAGATATTTGGAACTCACGCATGGGTTAAGCCAGTATAGATATTTGGAACTCACGCTGGGTTAACCAGTATAGATATTTGGAACTCACGCTGGGTTAACCAGTATAGATATTTGGAACTCACGCATGAAAGGGTTAAGCTTTCAACTCTGAACCATTCTTGGCAATGGTTGATTGCTTAATTTTTGAAAATCTTATAATAAAGTTGTTGTTAGAGGAATCTACAGTCTCTCTCTTCTTTAGAATTTCCCCCACAAATTTGGCGACAAGAATGGGATGGCTAATTCCGCTTGCTGATTGTTTCCGAGAAGAGACAGAATTTAACTGCGCGAAGGGTCTGCGTTAGACGTGACTCAGGGAACCCACACTCTGACTAAAATGGAGCAGAAAAGGAATCGCCTCGGACCGGGAGGTAGTGTCAATGAGTGGATACGCCATTCCGAACTAAGAGTTAAGGGTGAGAGTGATTTTCTTAAACGCAACCTCCAATTGGTGAAAGTTAACTTTTAGAAAATCCTGTTCTAGGAATAGGTCACATGTGTTAGAGATACCAAGGCAGTCTTGATGAAAGCGATTCCAGAATAAGATCCTGAGATACTATAGAGATACCAGGACAAGTCCTAAAGAAATATGCCATGGGTAAGATGTAAATGCATGAGCTATGTGATTCCAGGACAGGGTTCTGAGGTTAAAGTCAAACATATTCCTGCCGGTTAGAAAAACATTGTCAGACGAAATTGTTGCAACCCCAAATACCAGCTTGTTCAACCTCTCTTTCATATTGTCTGAGATCCCCAAAGATTGGAAAGCTGTAGCGGTCATCCCCCTCTTCAAAGGGGAGACACTCTAGACCCAAACTGCTAMAGACCTATATCTTTCCTACCCTGCCTTTCTAAGGTCTTCGAAAGCCCACTGTACCTTCTCTGCTATGCAATCTGGTTTCCGAGCTGGTCATGGGTGCACCTCAGCCACGCTCAAGGTCCTAAATGATATCATAACCTCCATCGACAAGAGAAAATACTGTGCAGTTGTATTCATAGACCTGGCCAAGGCTTTCAACTCTGTCAATCATCACATTCTTATCGACAGACTCAAAAGCCTTGGTTTCTCAAATGACCGCCTAGCCTGGTTCACCAACTACTTCTCAGACAGAGTTCAGTGTGTCAAATCGGAGGGCCTGTTGTCCGGACCTCTGGCAGTCTGTATGGGGGTGCCACAGGGTACAATTCTTGGGCCGACTCTTTTCTCTGTATACATCAATGATGTTGCTCTTGCTGCTGGTGAATCGCTGATCCACCTCTACGCAGACGACACCATTCTGTATTCTTCTGGCCCTTCTTTGGACACTGTGTTAACTTCTTTGGGGTATGGGGCAGGATTTTCAGGTCCGGATGAAAAGCATGCACAGAGTAAATGGCCTGCTACAAAGCCATAAGAGCTAGAATGTGCTTTTATTATTATATTTGGATAGAAAACACTCTGAAGTTTCYAAAACTGTTTGAATGATGTCTGTGAGTATAACAGAACTCATATGGCAGGCAAAAATCTGAGAAAAAATCCAACCAGGAAGAAGGAAATCTGAGGTTGGTCGACTTCCTAAGGCTTCCACTAGATGCAACAGTATTTAGAACCTTGTCTGATGCTTCTACTGTGAAGTGGGGCCGAAGGAGAAGGGAATAAGTAAGGTCTGCCATGAGCTGACCATGCTCTGACCATGCGCGTTCACATGAGAGGGAGCTCTATTCCATCGCACTTCTGAAGACAATGGAATTCTCCGGTTGGAACATTATTGAAGATTTATGTTAAACACATCCTAAAGATTGAGTCAATACATCGTTTGACATGTTTCTACGGACTGTTACGGAACTTTTTGACATTTCGTCTGCTTTTAGTGAACGCGCTTCGTGACTTTGGATTTATTTAACAAACGCGCTAACAAAAGTAACTATTTGGACATAAATGATGGACATTACCGAACWAAACAAACATTTCTTGTGGAAGTGGGAGTCCTGGGAGTGCATTCCGACGAAGATCAGCAAAGGTAAGTGAAGATTTATAATGCTATTTATGACTTTTGTTAACTGCATAATATGGCGGATATATTTGTGTCTTAATTGGACTCTGAGCGCCGACTCAGATTATTGCATGGTTTGCTTTTTTGGAAATCTGACACAGCGGTTGCATTAACTTCTTGAGAATACAGGGGGTGCTATTTTCCCATTAGGCATAATTTGCTCTACAGATTTAAAATGCCTCTTATTCAATTATTGCTCTTACTATATGCATATAAATAATACCATTGAAAGAAAACAATCTCTAGTTTCCTAAAAACAGTTTCAATTTTGTCTCTGAAGTGATACAGAATTCATATTGACAAGCACTTTCCATGACCAAGAAGAAAAAAGCAAGATGTGTATGCCAGCTTTCAACGCTCTGCCTATATATAGGTCCGTGCCCCCTATGACCCGAAACACACCTCATTGGCCTTCCTCTGGGTGTCAAGAGGACGTCAGAGGAAAAATATTCTTGTTTATCTGGGACTGACGTTGAAATGAGAGCTAAATTCTTTGGCGTGACCGGACAACTTCCGGTTGTCTAAATCGTGCACTTGTAGCTTGCGATTGTCTTCTGTTGTGCGGCCATTATGGATGAAAACTATCTCCGTCTCGAAGTTTGTTTGATACATGTGACCAGATCATCGTAATGTATGTTTTTTCAATATAGTTTAATCAGATTATTTGAATTTTTTCGGAGTTTTGTGGTGTTCCGTTGTCTGAATTTATTTTACGTGGAAAAGGAACAATTCTGAACGGAAGACCAACGACTCATCTGACAAAGGACACTTTGATCAACATTCTGATGAAAGATCAGCCATAGTAAAGACCCAATTTACGATGTTATATCATATCTGATTGTGCATGTGAACTGGCCGTGGCGCCCTAGCCGAATCTGCCTGGTATAGCTATGCTAAATTTAGCGCTACATTTTGTTTTCGTTATAAAACATTTCATAAATCTGAAATATTGTTTGGATCACAGATGTTGGGCTTTCAATATCTGTAACGCTGTGTATTTTTCTGAAATGTTTTAAGATGAGTAATTCGTTATATGACGTTGGTCTCTGTAATTGTTCTGGCTGGGTCAGCAACTATTTCAGATTACGCTGCAATGTAACTGTGATTTATACCTGAAAAATGCACATTTTTTCAAAAAAAAACTATGCTATACCATAATATGTTATCAGACTGTCATCTTATGAATTTGTTCTTCGTTAGTGGCTATATATATTTTTATTTTAGTCGAATTAGTGATAGCTACTGACGCAGGAAAATCTGTTGGAGTAAAAATATCGTGTCCTTTGCTAACTGGTTAGCTAATAGATTTACATATTGTGTCTCTCCTGAAAACATTTTAAAAATCTGAAATGGTGGCTTTATTCACAAGACCTGTATCTTTTCATCTGGTGTCTTAACTTGTGATAATGATATTTAGATGCTACAAGTTTACTTGTGACGCTATTGCTAGCTATTGCTACTCAGTGGGGTGGGGGGTGGGGTGCTACCGGAACAGGGTTGGTGACTCGTGAGAAGTTAAGGAGAAGTGGATCTAAAATTCCATGCATAACACTTGTATCTTTTAGCAATGTTTATTATGAGTATTTCTGTAAATTGATGTGGCTCTCTGCAAAATCAAAGGATGTTTTGGAACTTCTGAACGTAACGCGCCAATGTAAACTCAGATTTTTGGATAAAAATATGAAATTTACCGAACAAAACATACATGTATTGTGTAACATGAAGTCCTATGAGTGTCATCTGATGAAGATCATCAAAGGTTAGTGATTAATTTTATCTCTATTTCTGCTTTTTGTGAATCCTCCTCTTTGGCTGGAAAAATGGGCTGTGTTATTCTGTGAATAGGCACTCACCTAACATAATCGTTTGGTGTGCTTCGTCGTAAAGCCTTTTTGAAATCGGAACACTGTGGCTGGATTTACAACAAGTGTATCTAAAATGGTGTAAAATACATGTATGTGTTGAGGAATTTTAATTATGGGATTTCTGTTGTTTTGAATTTGGCACCCTGCAGTTTCACTGGCTGTTGAAGAGGAGACGCTACCGTCTCACGTACCCTAGAGAGGTTAACAAACCTCCAGACGATCTTCAATGTCATACAACTCTCCTTCCATGGCCTCCAACTGCTCTTAAATGCAAGTAAAACTAAAATGCATGCTCTCAACAGAACACCTGCCCGCCCATCCAGCATCACTACGCTGGACAGTTCTGACTTAGAATATGGAGACACGACAAATACCTAGGTGTCTGGTTAGACCAAAACTCTCCTTCCAGACTCACATTAACTCTTGACGCTAGGGGTCAGATTATTATAATATTTTTTTTTAAATAATGTTCCCAAGGTAAACGGACTATTTCTCAGGTCCAGATCGTAGAATATGCATATCATTTACAGATTAGGATAGAAAACACTCCAAAGTTTCCAAAACTGTCAAAATATTGTCTGTGAGTATAACAAAACTGATTCTGCAGGCGAAAACCTGAGAAAATCTAACCCGGAAGTGATTTTTTTATTTTTTAATCTCTGTTTCCTGGCCCGTCTTTCTTCCATTTAAAGGGGTATCAACCAGATTCCTTTTCCACTGGCTTCCTCAGGCTGTGACCAGGCTTTAGACATAGTTTCAGGCTTTTATTTTGAAAATTAGCAAGGTTTTTCAAAACTAGTCAGGTGTCCTCTGATTAGTTCCTGCGCGAGAGGGGTAGCTCTCCATATCCTTTCTCTCTTTTTTAAATAGGTTACGGTCCGGTTTAAATATTATCGATTATGTTTGTTAAAAACAACCTGAGGATTGATATAAAAAACATTTGACATGTTTCTACGACCATTACGGATACCTTTTTGGAATTTTCGTCGAACGGAACGAGGCTTTGGTTTTCTGAACATAACGCGCGTGTTATAAAAGTAATATTTATCGAACAAAAATAACATTTGTGTGTAACTGGATTCTCGGTGGTGCAAAAATCCAAAGATTATCAAAGGTAAGCGATTCATTTTATTGCTTTTCTGACTTTCGTGACCATGCTAATTTGGGGCTAGCTGTTGTAGCATTGATTGATACACTCACAAAAGCTTGGATTGCTTTCGCTGCAAATCATATTTTCAAAATCTGACACGATAGGTGGATTAACAACAAGCTAAGCTGTGTTTTGGTATATTTCACTTTTTGGTCACTTTCACTTGTATGATTATAAATATTGTTAGTAATATTTTGCGCCCTGCAACTCAACGGTTGTTTAGGAAAATGATCCCGCTAAAGGGATCCGTAGAGCAGAGAAGTTAAGCATCTCCAATCCAAAATGTAATCTAGAATCGGCTTCCTATTTCGCACCAAGGCATCCTTCACTCATGCTGCCAAACATACCCTCGTAAAACTGACTGTCCTACCGATCCTTGACGTCGGAAATGTCATTTACAAAATTGCCTCCAACACTCTACTCAGCAAATTGGATGCAGTCTATCACAGTGCAAACCGTTTTGTCACCAAAGCCCCATATACAACCCACCACTGCGACCTGTATGCTCTCGTTTCATATACGTTGCCAAACCCACTGGCTCCAGGTCATCTATAAGTCTTTGCTAGGTAAAGCCCTGCCTTATCTCAGCTCACTGGTCACCATAGCAGCACCCGTAGCACGAGCTCCAGCAGGTATATTTCACTGGTCACCCCCAAAGCCAATTTCTCCCATTTGGCCGCCTTTCCTTCCAGTTCTCTGCTGCTAATGACTGGAACGAATTGCAAAAATCACTGAAGCTGGAGACTCATATCTCCCTCACAAATTTTAAGCACAAGCTATCAGAGCAGCTCACAGATCACTGCACCTGTAAATAGCCCATCTGTAAATAGCCTATCCAACTACCCCATCCCCATATTGTATTTATTTTTCTCCTTTGCACCCCAGTTTCTCTACTTGCACATTCATCTTCTGCACATTTATCACCCCAGTCTCCATCACTCCAGATTTTAATTGCTGAATTGTATGGCCTATTACTATGGCCTATTTATTGCCTTACCTTCCTTACCTCATTTGCACACACTGTACATAGACTTTTTTTCTATCGTGTTATTGACTGTATGTTTTGTTTATTCCATGTGTAACTCTGTGTTGTTGTTTGTGTCGCACTGCTTTGCTT
>NC_036851.1:34641835-34644314 GCF_002910315.2 Salvelinus sp. IW2-2015 | reverse complement strand
GTTTGCTGTCGACACATGATTGCTTAACTTCTAGTTCTCCCAAACCCGGATCCGGGAGCACCCCACAGTAAAAAGCTGACTAGCATAGCCTAGCATAGCGTCACAAGTAAATACAAGCATCTAAATATCATTAAATCACAAGTCCAAGACACCAGATGAAGAATACAGATCTTGTGAATCCAGCCATCATTTCTGATTTTTAAAATGTTTTACAGGAAGACACAATATGTAAATCTATTAGCTAACCACGATCAAAAGACACACAACTTTTTTTTCTCCACCATTTTTTTCCTGCATGGGCAGCTATCCACAATTTCGACCAAATAAAAAGATATATATAGCCACTAACCAAGAAACAACTTCATAAGATGACAGTCTGATAACATATTTATGCTATAGCATATGTTTTTTTAGAAAAATGTGCATATTTCAGGTATAAATCACAGTTCTACATTGCAGCTGCAATCTGAAATAGCGTTGGAAGCAGCCGGAATAAATTACAGAGACCGACGTCAATTACCAAAAATATCATCTAAAACATTTTCTGAAAAATACACAGCAATACAGCAAATGAAAGACCAACATCTTGTGAATCCAGCCATCATTTCTGATTTTTAAAATGTTTTACAGGGAAGCACACAATATGTAAATCTATTAGCTAACCACCGTTAGCAAAAGACACACCAACTTTTTTACTCCATCAGTAGCTATCACTTACGTCAAATAACAGAAATACTCATCATAAACTTTGATGAAAGATACATGTTTTACATAAATATTCCCTTACCTTTGATGATCTTCATCAGAATGCACATACAATAAATCGTTGTTTTGTTYGATAATGTCCATTACTTATGTCTAAGTAGYTACTTTTGCTAGCATGTTTAGTGCACATGTCCAAACGCTCGCGCAGATGCAGGCGAACTCGGACGAAAACTTCGAAAAGTTATATAACAGGTCGAATAAACTGGTAAAACTAAGTAGAGAATCAATCTTCAGGACGTTGTTATCATAACTATCCAATAACGTTCCAACCGGAGAATTCCTTTGTGTCTCTAGAAGTTATGGAAAGCAAGACGATATCGTTTGGAATGTATTCTGCAAGACCAATGACTGAAACACCTCCCATCTGGCTCAACATCACAGTAGAGCCTTCATTCCACATTCTACAGACTGTTAACATCTAGTGGAAGGCGTAGGAAGTGCAAACAGATCCATATATTACAGGGAATTGAATCGACCAGCCTCAGAATTCTCACTTCCTGTTTGGATTTTTTCTCAGGTTTTTGCCTGCCATATGAGTTCTGTTATACTCACAGACATCATTCAAACAGTTTTAGAAACTTCAGAGTGTTTTATATCCAATAGTAGTAATAATATGCATATATTAGCATCTGGTGCAGAGTAGGAGGCAGTTCACTATGGGCACGCAATTCATCCAAAAGTGAAAATGCTGCCCCCTATCACAAAGAAGTTAAAGAATAGTATCTTGTTATATGCAAGTGTTTTTTCTAACCTGATACAAACTTGTCTTTGTGTGACTTTGTCATAAGACTGGGCGTATAGCTAAGATCCATTTTGGTGGCACCGCAGCATGTGAGACATCCCGTGGGTTTACTATCTGCAGGAAGTCAGCTGAATGGAACCTCGCAGGAATGAGCACATTATAGTGTGAACTGTGACAAAACGCAGTTATACGGTTGAGCCCTCGTGCTATCTTAACCTCTCTTGGGTACGTGAGACGTTAGCGTACCACCTCTTCAACAGCCAGTGAAACTGCTGGGCGCCAAATTCAAATACAGAAATGCTCATTATAAAAATTCTGAAAACAAAGCATATTTTACATAGGTTTAAAGATGAACTTCTTGTGAATCCAACGACGGTGTCAGATTTAAAAAATGCTTTACGGCGAAAGCATACCTTACRATTATTTGAGAACATAGCCCAGCAGACAAATCATTACAAACAGTAACCAGCCAAGTAGAAGAGTTACACAAGTCAGAAAGAGAGATAAAATGAATCCCTTACCTTTGATGATCTTCATATGGTTGCACTCAGCCCGAAGTTTATTTTTATTTTTTTTATTAAGTTTTCTATTCAATGCCATTACACGATATCCATTGACTTAGGACTCAAATTGCAGTTCCTATGCCTTCCACTAGATGTCAACAGTCTTTAGAAATTGTTTCAGGCTTTTATTCTGGAAAATGAGGAAGTAAGAGCAGTCTGAATGAGTGGACCCTAAAGTGTCACAGAGCTTTTTCATGCGCACGACCGAGAGAGTGCCTTTCTTGTTTACATTTTATATTGACAACGTTATTGTCCGGTTGAAATATTATCGATTTATAGCTGAAAACAACCTGAGGGTTGAATATAAACATCGTTTGACATGTTTCTATTAACTTTACGGATACAATTTGGATTTTTTGTCTGCCTGTTTTGACTGCATTTGAGCCTGTGGATTACTGAAGAAAACGGC
>NC_036851.1:34601119-34636205 GCF_002910315.2 Salvelinus sp. IW2-2015 | reverse complement strand
TCCCGAATGGATTTTTCTCAGGTTTTCGCCTGCCAAATCAGTTCTGTTATACTCACAGACACTATTGTAACAGTTTTGGAAACTTTCCAGTGTTTTCTATCCAAATCTACCAGTTATATGCATATCATATATTCTGGGCCCGAGAAGCAGGCAGTTTAATTTGGGCATGCTTTTCATCCAAAATTCCAAATGCTACCCCCTACCATAGAGAAGTTAGTCTACACAGACAAATCAATCGTCTTTTACACTATGTTCCGCCCCTGTTTCCACACATCTGCTAAACTGCCATGTAGACAAAAGAGGTTGTACTTTTTCTATAAAAGCGGAGACCCGACTATGTTTGTTAAGCTTTCAACTCTGAACCGTTCTTGGTAATGGTTGACTGCTTCATTTTTGCAAATCTTATAATAAAGTTATTATTAGAGGAATSTACAGTCTCTCTCTCTTCGTTAGAATTTCCCCCACAGACTTTGTTGCTCCTAGACGTTTCCACTTCACAATGACAGCACTTACAGTTGATCGAGGCAGCTCTAGCAGTGCAGAAATTTGACGAACTGACTTATTGGAAAGTTGGCATCCTATGACTGTGCACATTGAAAGTCACTGAGCTCTTCAGTAAGGCCATTCTACTGCCAATATTTGTCTATGGTGATTGCATAGCTTTGGGCACGATTGTATACACCTGTCAGCTGTGAAGCTAAAATAGCCAAATCCACTTATTTGAAGGGGTGTTCACATACCTTGTATTTATAGTGTAGCTGAGCTTTCGGTCAGTCGACTTATAGGAAGGTACAACAAGATACTTTACAGTGAGATATGGGTAAAACAATACATTGAGAAGAGGGTGAGATACAGAGATACATGGATACATGGATAGATGAGGGTAGAGATAGGTGAAGATATTCAGAAGAGAGATGCCCAGAGAGAGAGAACAATGGGGTGCTGATAAGAGATACACAGAGAGAGAGAACTATGGGGTGATGATGAGAGATGCACAGAGAGAGAGAATAATGGGGTGTTGATGAGAGATGCACAAAGAGAGAGAACAATGGGGTGCTGATAAGAGATACAGAGAGAGAACTATGGGGTGATGATGAGAGATGCACAGAGAGAGAGAATAATGGGGTGTTGATGAGAGATGCACAAAGAGAGAGAACTATGGGGTGATGATGAAAGATGCACAGAGAGAGAACTATGGGGTGATGATGAAAGATGCAGAGAGAGAGAACAATGGGGTGTTGATGAAAGATGCACAGAGAGAGAACAATGGGGTGTTGATGAGAGATGCACAGAGAGAGAGAACAATGGGGNGAGAGAGAGAACAATGGGGTGTTGATGAAAGATGCACAGAGAGAGAACAATGGGGTGTTGATGAGAGATGCACAGAGAGAGAGAACAATGGGGTGATGATGAGAGGTGTAGAATGAAAAAGGGAGGTGCAATAAAGAGAGAGAGGGGAAATAATTAAAGATAAATGAAAATCAAAGCATGACTATATTGTTATTTGTGTTATTTATCTCTTAATCAATACCTAACTTCCCATTCACTTTTAATATGTACTTCCAATTGGAGCCTGAAATTAAAACTGGAGGAAATCAAGAGCACCTAACTGGAGAACCTGGTGTAAAGTTCAATCATAAACGTTGTCGGACATTACTGGGGAAAGAATTTAGGCTATTGGTATGTGATGAAAAGACACAATCATTCCGAATGCAGGGGAAATTGGTGTTTGTCATAGCATACAYACAGTGTCCATATTAGGACATACAGCCTTTTTGTCATAAATATGGTATCGATATTAGGAATTAGATCATACTATAATGCTATGAGAAATGCCAAGATGTTATTGACACATGAATCACAAACATCCATGACAGTTTATATTGTACAAGAGCACATGCTCTTGTACAATATAAGTATGCAATCTAATTGCAACTTATGATCATTTCAATTAATGAATTTTAAGAAAGGAAAGGAAGGGAATTAACATCTTTCTTAAACGCTATGCAGAATTATAGTCCCTCAACATAGTCCCTAAATCCTCATATATGCTTAGTCGTAATTTTCCACAACTCTGTTTAGCATTTGAACACGATGAAAGTTGTTTTACAGGCTTTGCTGAGTGAGAGGAAGACACTGCAATGAATCAGAATTCCACAGTACTCCAGTGCATTGTTACATAAAAAGGGCTTGCATGACACTGAGAACCTGTTTCCAAATGCAGTTTGTTTCAAGAGGGGATCAAGCTTCCTTTTCTCTCTTTTTCCCTCCCCCTCCCCCCCCCCCCCCCCCCCCTCTCTGTTTCTCTCATTTGTTGCGAAGACTATCCACCAATCCTCTATACACTCACCGAGCAACATTAATCTACTCTCCAGTCTTCTCAGTCTTCTCCACCCAAGCGAAGTGAACGAGGCGGGGAGTTGAAGAGAAGAGGAAATGGCTCTGATTTAATTGATGGCTTCCGCCGCCACACCGGCCCACGGCTGACTACGTCGCTCAGCGGCATTTATGATGTATAAAATTACATTATGGAGGTACACCACCACACACAAAGCCTAACCATCACACCTTGGTTCTTCTATTCTCTACTTCAGCAGCTCCTTAGAAGTGTATTTTTACACTTTGTGTGTGTATGTGTTATTGAGACTTTCTCACACACATTCAAATGTGCAAATATACACAGACACACATACACGCACCACACACACACGTAGATAAAAGATAACTTAGATTGTTATATTGCACTTCACACAACTCTGGATAAGAGCGTCTGCTAAATGACTTAAATGTAAATGTAAATGTAATGCTATGGAGTGAGAATGGAACCCATAATGCTCAAATGAGCCACAGAGGATTTGGGAGGTATCATTTAGCACTAGCAATAGTGCTGTCGTGGTGAGCTAGTATTTAGCATTTAGCTCCAGGAGGTGCTCAGTAGCAAGTAATCCTGGTTGGAGGATTCCGGATTTCCTGCTTATTCTCTCCTGATTCCCGGAAACCGCCAACTGGGGTTTTGGGAAAACAAGGGATTTTTGCAACCCTAGTTGCAAAGTAGCATTTAGCTGAGTTAAGTGGAAGTGTTCTGAGCTAGCGTACATTTAGCTCCGAGGGGAAGACGTGTCAAGCCCTGGCACAGCATCAGGCCTCCCATACCGGATTAATTGGACCTCATACTGTCGCCCTGATCCCCCTCCTGCCTCTCCCTCATTTCCTTCCCTCTTTCACTCGCTCTTCCTCTCACTACAGCTGCGTCGGCTGCCTCCCTCCAGCCATCACCAGCCGGCCACCGCTCTATTGCACAGCTCAAAATGTGCTGAGTAACTCCTCAGCCACCCCTCCTTCCACCTCCTTCCATCCCATTTCTCTGTACATATCAACGATGTCGCTCTTGCTGCGGGTGATTCCCTGATCCACCTCTACGCAGACAACACCATTCTGTATACTTCTGGCCCTTCTTTGGACACTGTGTTAACTAAACTCCAAATGAGCTTCAATGCCATACAACCCTCCTTCCGTGGCCTCCAACTGCTCTTAAACRCTAATAAAACGAAATGCATGCTTTTCAACCGTTCGCTGCCAGCACCCGCCCGCCCGACTAGCATCACTACTCTGGACGGTTCTGACTTAGAATATGTGGACAACTACAAATACCTAGGTGTCTGGCTAGACTGTAAACTCTCCTTCCAGACTCATATTAAACATCTCCAATCCAAAATTAAATCTAGAATCAGCTTCTTATTTCGCAACAAAGCCTCCTTCACTCACGCCGCCAAACATACCCTCGTAAAACTGACTATCCTACCGGTCCTCGACTTCGGCGATGTCATTTACAAAATAGCCTCCAACACTCTACTCAGCAAACTGGATGCAGTCTATCACAGTGCCATCCGTTTTGTCACCAAARCCCCAATATACTACCCACCACTGCGACCTGTATGCTCTCGTCGGCTGGCCCTCGCTACATATTCATCGCCAGACCCACTGGCTCCAGGTCATCTATAAGTCTATGTTAGGTAAAGTTCCGCCTTATCTCAGCTCACTGGTCATGATAACAACACCCACCCGTAGCACACGCTCCAGCAGGTATATCTCACTGGTCATCCCCAAAGCCAACATTTCCTTTGGCCACCTTTCCTTCCAGTTCTCTGCTGCCAATGACTGGAACGAATTGCAAAAATCGCTGAAGCTGGAGACTTATATTTCCCTCACTAACTTTAAAAATCAGCTATCTGAGCAGCTAACTGATCGCTGCAGCTGTACATAGCCCATCTGTAAATAGCCCATCCTACCTCATCCCCATATTGTTTTTATTTACTTTTCTGCTCTTTTGCACACCAGTATTTCTACTTGCACATCATCATCTATCACTCCAGTGTTAATTTAGTAAATTGTAATTACTTTGCTACTATGGCCTATTTATTGCCTTACCTCCTCACGCCATTTACACACACTGTATATAGACTTTCTTTTTTTCTATTGTGTTATTGACTGTTCACTTGTTTATTCCATGTGTAACTCTGTGTTGTTGTTTGTGTCGCACTGCTTTGCTTTATCTTGGCCAGGTCGCAGTTGTAAATGAGAACTTGTTCTCAACCAGCCTACCTGGTTAAATAAAGGTGAAATAAAATAAAAAGTAAAATCCCTCCCTCTACCCGTCCTGGGCTCCTGCAGACAGGAGGTGGGGTAGCTGCTGACGTTACGTGGCTCACAGGACTTGTCCGTACATTAACACATTTTTCATCCTGCATCCCCTGTTAATGACTGACTCTTTCCTCACACAGGGAGTCTGGAACTCTGAAGAGCAGCCTGAGTGACAGAGCACCATTCATCTCCAGTCCACAACATGGTGCATAGGGTGGCAGGGCCATAAAGGACAGACGGATGGAGGGACAGACAGATAGACGGTGGGACGGACGCACGGACAAATGGACAGACACACAGAGACTGAGGCAAAGAGACTGGTGGCGGGGAAAGACTGACAGAGGAATATTTTCCATATAGCAGAGCCATCTAGGTTAGATGATGAGACAGACAGACAGACAGACAGACAGACAGACAGACAGACAGACAGACAGACAGACAGACAGACAGACAGACAGACAGACAGACAGACACAGACAGTAAAAAAGTAAGAGGGACAGTCAGATAGAGAGAAAGACTGACTAAGGATTGCCTTTTAATTCCACATGACGAGAGCAAGGATGAGAGAGAGACAGATGAACACACAGTCATTCTCACATGAGAGAAGAGCGCTGGGATTGGCCTAACGCAAACTGACAGACAGCTAAAAAGACTAACAGACAGACGGACGAACAGACAGAATACCAAATTACTCAGCATGGCAGGCCAGCTTTGTGGGCAGGCCAGCTCAYTTAAAATTAGTGTCCTGCATAGCGTGTGTGATAAGTTGGAAAGATTGATCCAAACCCTTACCAGAGGCACTCTGTGGCTTTACATGCTTATGTTTTTCTAGTTGCATAGGCTGCAATATGAACATGTATGAAACAACAAGAAGCTCAACTTTGATCAGGTTTGCAAAGTCACACATAGCTCTCTCTGAAATAGAAAACCATAATAGTAGTGAAATGTTTTAATATAAAATTATTGATTAAAAATGCAGGTGTGAGATGGAAACAAACACAACCCCCCACCTTCACCCCCACCCCTGCTGTTGAACACAAACCTAATTGCAGCACCACTAGTTCCCCACTATTACATTAGCTGTTGGTGGGATGATGAATCACAGAGCTAAAACAATACTATTATGGGATAGACTGTGACTCAGGTCACAAAGATGGTACTACAGGGAAGAAAATAATGTTAATTTTGTGTTAATTTTGTGTAGTGTTCCATCAGACCAAACTGAGCAACCTGGAAAGAAGAACCTTGGTCATGGAGGTGACCAAGAACCCAATGGCCAATCTGACAGAACAACAGAGTTCCTTGGATGATATGTGAAAACGTGCCAGAAGGACAACAGTCTCTACAGAACTTCACCAATCTGGACTTTATGGGAGGGTGGCCTGACGGAAGTCACTCCTGAGAAAAAGGCACATGACAGCACACCTGGAGTTTGCACAAAGGMATGTGAAAGACTGAGAGCAAAAGACAAAACATTTAGTGGTCTGATGAGACATAAATATTACTATTTGCCCTGAATGCAAAGTGCTATATCTGGAGAAAACCAAGCACAGCTCATCACTCGTCTAACATTATCCCTACCGTGAAGCATGGTGGTGGCAGCATCATTCTATGGGGATGCTTTTCAGCGGCAGGGACTGGGAGATTGGTAAGGATAGAGAGAACAATGAATGGAGCCAAATACAGACCAATCCTTGATAAGAACCTGCTTCATAGTGCAAATGACCTTAGACTGGGGCGAAGATTTTACATTCCAACAAGACAATGACCAAAAGCATACAGCCAAAGCAATGCTGGAAGGGCTTCAGAACAAGAATGTGAAAGAAAGCCCAGACTTGAATCCCATTGAAAATCTGTGGAAAGACTTGAAGATTGCTGTTTGCCGACACTCCCCATCTAACTTAACAGAGCTGAATGGGAGAAAATCCCCAAATCCAGATATGCAAAGCTGATACAGACATACCCAAGATGACTCAAAGCTGTAATTTCAAACTTTTTGTCAATACGGGGTAAAAAAAKATTTAATACATTTTGAATTCAGGCTGTAACACAACAACATGTGGAATATATCAAGGGGTATTAATACTTTCTGAAGGCACTGTATATAATGGGAATCGAGTAACATTTGGGAAAAAGCACACTGGCGTTTTCCTTTGGGAACATTTCAAGAGGTTCACCACCCCACAGCATTGTGAATTTGGGTTTCATGGAGGAGTCTGTATGTAGAACTTTACTGTATAACATAACATGGCATGTAGCAGCATTCACGTTGACATTTTGCTGTGCTTTGTAGAGAGCCTTATTAAAGCTCTTGGATAAGAGTATCTGTCGTATTTTCTCTGCGCCATTATTCACAACTTATCATTGTGTAGTTCAAATGTGACACTCTACACACTCCTTCCACCCAGATGAGTGTAGCTGAAGCACTTCACCATGGTTGATGCTAGGGGGAAGGAGAGAGAGCGAGAGAGAGCGAGAGAGCGAGAGAGCGAGAGAGCGAGAGAGCGAGAGAGCGAGATGGACGAGTAGAGCATGATCGAGAGGGAGGGGGTGAGAGAGAAATGAAGAAAGGGACCGAAGGAGAGAAGAGTGGTTTGTGCCAGCCCAGTGTGGCAGAGGGAGTTGGCTCAGAGTGACACCAGGCTATGAAGCAACACCTGGAGGAGCCAGGCTGGGCAGCAATGCTACATCTGGGGCCATCATCAGGATGAGGGCTGAAGGCGCCAGTACCCGACAGAAGTKTTGGCACCAGGGCCACAGTGTGGGCAATGCCAACACAGCTCTCTGTGCCCAGTGCCAAAAAGCAGCTCAGAAAACATATTGGCTCGGACAGGAGAGAGAGGGGGAAGTAAAGTTGCTGTAGGAGAGCTACAGTATATAGGTTATTTTACTTTACTTTATTGAGTTAATTTTTACAGGGACAGTGCACGTTAATCAACGTTTCTATAAAAGTGAAACTGCAGTCCCTGGGCAGGTTATTAAAAACAATTAGAATAACAATACAGACAAACAATGAGCAGTGAGCACATGCAGAGCAACATAGGACAAGCAACACGTAGCAAGCAGGCAGACAGAGCAATAGCACAAAAAGCAACAAAACAAAATATATAAAAGCAACAAAGTGTTTACAAACCTCACAAGCTACAAACAGATAACATGGAAAGTGGCAATACACAGCTAGGGATTATGTTCACAAGTCTGTTTGTCCTTTAGTCACGCCTGTGAAGGTGCGATAGGTGGTGCAGCTAGAGTAATATATTAACTTCTATTTTGGGGGAAAATGTTTATATATCAGAGTCATACTGTGTAACCCTCTCAATAAAACTAGGAAAGGAGGGTGTGTGTGTGGTGTGTATATTGTGCCGTATCCATTCCAATATCCCATGGACCGAAGGGGCATGAGGTAGGTGTTGTTGGTGTGTGTGTGAGTGTGTGTGTGTGCTGGTGTGTGTGTGTGTGTGTGTGTGTGTGTGTGTGTGTGTGTGTGTGTGTGTGTGTGTCAAAAACTTTCATGTCAGTGTGCATTTAAACATGCATGGCTGCCTTTGGGCTACAAATGACACAGCACAATAAAAATAAAATAAAAAACACTAAACGTGTAGCTATAATTGCAAGAACAGACCTACCATCAGATCAATTTCCGATCAATTCTCTGTCTGTAGGTCAGGAAATTTCCTGAACAATAGGCTATAGCACAATATGAGAATATACCAAGGCTTGTCTACCACCATTTTGAAAAGAGGGATTGTTTGTAAAGGTTGCAGGTGGGGAGATAAGGTGAGTGTAATGGCGGCATGGTTCAATCTTCTTTTATTTCACTGAGGGCAGCCTCGGTCCAGCCTTTGAGAAAATCACAACCACCATTCAATGTGAATGCAGTATCATTGTCTACCTACTGCCAGGCCCTCACTCTACCTGATGATTTGTAGTCCTACAGTACCAAAAACTACTCTACGATTCTATTAGACCACCGAAAWAAAGGGCATGTTTAAAATATACTAGCTACATAAATAGGACAAGGGTAGGATAGAAGCGTTGGTTAAGGGTCTTCTGGTTTGTGTTAACCCCACATGCCTCTGCAGCCCTGCCCCTTCTTTGGCTGCCCTGGCCCGGCAGCCAGCTATCCTATCCTCTCTGCCCTCCCAGTCGGAGTGTGGCCAGTCAGAGTTATTATACCCGCTATTAACTCCTGCTCAGCTTCATTAGGCATGCAAATTGAGGAGGGACGGTGCCTTGAAAAACTTTCAAGCTGCCTCTCCTTCTTTCTTTCTTTCGTTCTTTCTCTTTCTTTCTTCCCTCCATCTCCCTTCACTAAACCGCTCACTCTCACACGTTCACCGACGTAATCGTATACTGTATGTGTAGTATATACACAAACACTCACACACTCCAATGTATACGCTCCTAAACGATGATCACAATGAGAATAGTCATGATGGCGGTAGTCACACACGTCAGATGGCAGCCGTCACGCACGTCAGATGGCAGCCGTCACGCACGTCAGATGGCAGCCGTCGCGCACGTCAGATGGCAGCCGTCACGCACGTCAGATGGCAGCCGTCACGCACGTCAGATGGCAGCCGTCACGCACGTCAGATGGCAAGCACGTCAGATGGCAGCACGTCAGATGCACACGTCAGATGGCAACCGTCACGACACTCAGATGCAGCCGTCACGCACGTCAGATGGCAGCCGTCACGCACGTCAGATGGCAGCCGTCACGCACGTCAGATGGCAGCCGTCACGCACGTCAGATGGCAGCCCCACACACAGTACTTGCACTCTCTGTTTCTCTCTCCCCCCTCTGCCTTTGTCACCACCCTCCACCTACCACCCCATCACCCCCACCCACCAGTGCTCGCTCCTCTGTTAATAATGCATGGCTCCCTTCCTCCTCCCCTGCACACCCCACTCTCTACATTTGGTTTCTCTCCTCCAGTATTGACCTCGGTGTGGGAATTCATGCTGCACAGTCGTTCATTCATCCCTCACTTGCCTTTATTAGCGTTTTGGCAGGTTAACCGTCACGCGGCGTGCGGTCTGCCGGGCTCCTCACACCATAAACACATCTCAAYACTCTGGGAATAATGCATATTCAGGCCTTATTATTGGATTCAGGATTTACATTGTCCAGAGCAACTGGACCAGGACCAAGGCAAAGTATGACGTGAACCATCTCTCTCCTCTCCCACTCCACTCCTTTATTCTCTCCTTCCTGTCTGTCTGTCATAAGCCACCAACATCAGTGGAGGGGCCGGCAGAGGTCATGGCCTGTCTCCGTTGTCTCTGACGACGCAGAAACGCATCAACGGCAGCGGCCAGCGGGTCAAATTGCTGTGGGATAATGTGCTGTGTTGCGCCTCTTCACTTTGTATTGGAACACAGGCTCAAATAGGTGGAAAATGGATTCAGGGCAGAARCTTTAAATCAAACTATGCTCGTGTGCACAACTGGAATACCCTTTAATATGAGTTGACRGACTCATTTTCATCACAGGAATTTTGAGATTCAAGAATTGGAATAAAAAGTTAGTTACAGAGAGACATGTTTTTATCACAGTTACACCACCATGCAGTAATATTTAACTGCAGTTCTTCGAAAGCATACACATTTTTACTGACTAGCAAAAACATTTTACTGACTAACAAATTAATTGAAATAAAAATGTTTTGAATAAAACATTTTTATTTTATTTTACTCACACTCATATCCAGCCAGTAGTCTGTGCGTCCTACTCTTTTCTCCTTCTCAGAACAAAAAATTCAGGTTCTAAGGATCGTACTGTTCCTTGACCACTGCAATCAGCTGAAATGTATAGGTCTTGTGTGGCTCAACTGGTAGAGCACAGTGTTTGCATTGCCAGGGCTGTGGGTTTGATTCCCATGGAAGAACAGTACGAAAAACAATGCAAGTGTGACAATGTTGCTTTGGATAGGAGTGTCTGCTAAAATAAAATGTAAATGTATACAGACTAAGACTATTTACCTCCAGCAGGTGAGCTATATGATGCTCCATTCCTATCCAGACGGAGAGCATAGATACTCACCACCAAATGTAAGGAGTATAGATGAAACAGTCATTATGTGGCAGACATTGCCCTCCCTTGGCACAGTTTGTAAATKAATCTGCTTCTAACCACTCTGAAAAAATGCATGACTGATTGAATTGTTGTACTAAGAGGGCTTTGATAACCAATGTTTTTAATTGTTCTCAGTTTGTGGACAACATGGTAATCTTCACTTAAGTAATTCACACACAGAGGATGTCACACTAAATKAAACTGTCAAGTAATAGCTTCCCTCTCCTTGATAGCACACTCTACTCTCAGAGAAAGTTCCACCAGTAATGAACTGAATAGCCCTCTTGAACCCATGAGTTGCGTCAAGACTTTGCTACAATAGTTTTCACCTAATTTATTGATAGAACCATAGGGCCTGAGCAATGGAACAAATGGAGCAGATACACCCCCACTTTCAAAACTGGTATGCAAACTTATGTCTGCACACCTATTACCAGAAAAGAATCATGATCCATTGGATAATTTGTCATTTTCAATGATTAGTAATGATTTGAGCTAGTCTGTATTAAAATTGATATGTCCATTTTATATATAATATAATAATTAACAGGGCCACTGTTTTGGTTCAGTGCTGTTAGAAAGCACTAGCTGCACCACTGGTGTTTAGAATGAAAAAAAGAGCAGCACACTAGGAGCTCAGATGCAATAATTGAATACCAACGTTTCGACAGCCAAGCTGTCTACATCAGGACATAATCAGGATGTAAACAGATTGCCAGTCGAAACATTGGTATTAAATTATTGCATCTGAGCTGCTAGAGTGTGCAGCTCTCCTTTTCTTTTTTGTGTTCTACTCCACTAGTCAGCACCTCGTCTAACCAGGTGTGCGTTTCTTCTGCCTCAAGATTGACTTAAATGAAAAGACACCTGTAAAATGTAATTGATTATCTATTTTGTTGTGCTGCTGTTGCATTTTTATCGTTGTTTAATGTCTGATGCACTCAGGGTATTGTTATATATAATTTTAGCGACGTGCACCACAAGCAAATTCATTGTATCATTTCACTTCACCTGTATGAACCATGATGAGCCTGGCTGGCTAGCATGTCTGATTAAGTAGGCTTCTCTGTACAGTATCACAGCCTCTGAGTAACCTGCCCATCCATCAGCCTACCAAAGGTTACAACTTTAGCAGAAAACTGCATTTCTGGCAGGCTATTCAGACATGCAAGTACTGTAGATACTGAGAAATAATCAGTAGGCCTAAAATTACATGCTTAAATCTGTGAAATAATTTTGCTCCCCGAACCGTTTACAAACATTTAACCTCTACATTTAACCTAAACCAGGACGGTTGTTGCTAATGTGCACTAATTTTGACTAGAATGACGTTGTATACAACAGCCAACTTTCCGGGACATAGACATGTCTTATATGGGCAGAAAGCTTACATTCTTGTAAATCTAACTGCAGTGTCCAATTAACAGTAGCTATTACAGTGAAAAAAAGACCATGCTATTGTTTGAGGAGAGTGGACAACAACAAAAAACTTTGTCACAGGATTCATTTTTATATTTTTTTCTGTGCACTCTCCTCAAATAATAGCATGGTATTGTTTTCACTGGAATAGCTACTGTTAAGGACAACAAAGTCAAGTTATTGGAGTGGCCATCACAAAGCCCTGACCTCAATCCTGTAGAAAATGTGTAGGCAGAACTGAAAAAGCATGTGTGAGCAAGGAGGCCTACAAACCTGACTCAGTTACACCAGCTCTGTCAGAAGGAATGGGCCCACATTCACCCAAATTATTGTGGGAAGCTTGTGTAAGTCTACACGCAATGTTTGACCCAAGTTAAACAATTTAAAGGCAATGCTAACAAATACTAATTGAGTGTATGTAAACTTTTGACCCACTGGGAATGTGATGGAAGAAATAAAAACTGAAATAAATAATTCTCTCCACTATTATTCTGACATTTCACATTCTTAAAATAAAGTGGTGATCCTAACTGACCTAAGACAGGGACTTCTTACTCTGATTAAATGCCAGGAATTGTGAAAAATGAGTTTAAATATATTTGGCTAAGGTGTATGTAAAACTGTATATAATGACGGCCTACCCCAGGCCAAACCTGGAGAACAAAACATGCATGTATTGTGTAACATGAAGTCCTATGAGTGTCATCTGATGAAAATAATCGAAGTTTAGTGATTCATTTTATCTCTATTCTGGTTTTTGTGAAGCTATATTTAGCTGGGAAAAATGGCTGTGATTATTTTTGGTTTTGTGGTGACCTAACATAATCGTTTGTAGTGCTTTCGCTGAAAAGCCTATTTGAAATCGGACACTTTGGTGGGATTAACAACAAGATTACCTTTAAAATGATATAAGACACATGTATGTTTGAGGAATTGTAATTATGAGATTTCTGGTTTTTGAATTTGGCGCCCTGCACTTGGACTGGCTGTTGTCATATTGGTCCCGATATCGGGACTGCAGCCGTAATGCATAATGCAGTGCATGCAACAATGAAGTTTAATAAAATAATATTTAGTTATCTATCACACAATCAGCATAGTATGTTGGAAATGACTATTTCCATTCCAGAAACTAAAATCTGCATATCTTGCTGAACAAATCCAGGAAATGACTCATAGTTAAATTAAAATGTATCCTCTTGGTGCCTAATGAACATGACCCAAGATAAGCATCATGATTCCACTATTTATAAGGCAATGCCTAGAGATCAAATAGATTAGGATAATTTTCACTCTCCAGATCAGAGTTCACCCATCTCCATTCACCATGGCATGCTTATAATAGTTTCAACATTTTTAGTTCATAACAATCCAAACAATCCTTCAGTTTTTAAAATTCATTCAATTTCCAAATAAAATCATAATTAGAACCCAGTTAATTATCCAACCAAAATTTAGAATGACATTGCTCAGTGATTCAAATTGGTCTTATCACTCAAAGTAAAAACTCAATTTAACACACATCAAGATTGGCAGAATGTACATTTATATTAACATCCAGTATAATTATCCCATAATTCTACTATTAACTTTTTTATTACGATTATAATACAGATCAGTATCTCAATGCATTCTCAATCTAAATTACTATAATTTTACGTGGTGTAGTAGACCTCTACAATCAACCTGATACCACAAGTCTAAAACAATTTTTGGCACAGTTGACCAACCCCCTCCTTCAGGCACTGATTCTTCTGGCATCCTTTTCGTTCTTCTTCAAATAGCTTTACAGTTCAAAGTGGATGTCCCATGATAATGTTCCAATTTCAATCTCTCACCTTTACCACCCATTATGTCTTGTCCATTCGTCAACCAGTATACCAGCAACATAAGAGAAGTTTAGAAAAGATTTCTCTCCATGCCCACTCCACGTGGACTCCTCTCACACTCCTGAGAGAAACATGAAAGAAAAGCAGTTGATAGCTTAGATTGGATACTGTACACCGATTTCTGGCTCGGCTCCTTTCTCTCGGTAGAAGTGGTCCAGACAGTGCCTTATTCAACGCATTTGTCACTCTTCTTCAGCCAGTTAGAGGGGGTTTTGAGGTACACACACTGTTCGGTCCAATTATCTCTTCCATGCATTAAGATACCGTCTGATGTCATTTTTCATGATAACCTCGAAAGAACAGATCAGAACAACAGTTCAGTTCATTAACCTCTCTGTGATATGTGGGACGCTAGCGTCCCGCATGGCCAACATCCAGTGAAAATGCAGAGCGCTAAATTCAAATAAATTACGAGAAAAATTAAACTTTCATTAAATCACACATGCAATACACCAAATTAAAGCTACTCTTGTTGTGAATCCAGCCAACGTGTCAGATTTCAAAAAGGCTTTACGACGAAAGTACACCAAACGATTATCTTAGGTCAGTACATAGCCACTGAAAAACACAGCCATTTTTTCAGCCAAAGAGAGGAGTCACAAAAAGCATAAATAGAGATAAAATGAATCACTAACCTTTGATGATCTTCATCAGATGACACTCATAGGACTTCATGTTACACAATACATGTATGTTTTGTTCGATAAAGTTCATATTTATATCCCAACATTTCTGTTTACATTGGCGCGTTACGTTCAGTAATGTTTTGCTGCCAAAACATCCAGTGATTTTGCAGAGCCACATCAATTTACAGAAATACTCATTATAAATGTTGATGAAAATACATGTGTTATGCATGGAACTTTAGATAAACTTCTCCTTAATGCAACCACTGTGTCAGATTTCAAAAAAGCTTTACCGAAAAAGCACACCATGCAATAATCTGAGTACAGCGCTCAGAGCCCAAACAAGCCAAAGAGATATCCGCCATGTTGTGGAGTCAACAAAGTTAGAAATAGCATTATAAATATTCACTTACCTTTGATGATCTTCATCAGAATGCACTCCCAGGAATCCCAGTTCCACAATAAATGTTTGATTTGTTCGATAAAGTCCATAATTTATGTCCAAAAAACTCCTTATTTTCACGCGTTTAGTACACAATCTAATCTGACAACGCGCTGGCAGGTCCAGGCGAAAGTTCAGACGAAAAGTCATTATACAGTCCGTAGAAACATGTCAAACAAAGTATAGAATCAATCTTTAGGATGTTTTTAACATAAATCTTCAATAATGTTCCAACCGGAGAATTCCTTTGTCTTCAGAAATGCTATGGAACGCAAGCTACCTCATGTGAATGCGCGTGGCCAGCTCGTGGCACTCTGCCAGACCTCTGACTCAATCCCCTCTCACTCCCCCCTCCTTTATAGTAGAAGCATCAAACAAGGTTATAAATACTGTTGACATCTAGTGGGAGCCTTAGGAAGTGCAACATGACCCCATTTCCACTGTATCTTGGATAGGCAAAGAGTTGAAACACTACAAACCTCAGATTTCCCACTTCCTGGTTGGATTTTTTCTCAGGTTTTWRCCTGCCATATGAGTTCTGTTATACTCACAGACATCATTCAAACAGTTTTAGAAACTTCAGAGTGTTTTCTATCCAAATCTACTAATTATATGCATATTCTAGCTTTTAGGACAGAGTAGCAGGCAGTTTACTCTGGCCACCTTTTTTTCCAAGCTACTCAATACTGCCCCCCTGTCCCAAAGAAGTTAACTACATGATAAATTATTACTTTTACCAATTATTCTTAATACAATTGTCTAAACATATTTCAAAGAGAATAACAACACATTCTATTGAAACTATTCTTTCAAATTGGCTTATACTCCGCATCACACTGTCAACTCCATCGTAGAGCCAAAGCATCAGGAAGTTAGACCTTATAACCCATTGGGAAAAGAACAGAACAAACAACACAACAATACACTCCTTCACATTTCACTCAAGGTGTGTAAACTTCAATCCAAAACCTCAAAGAACTGACTTCTCCCCCATTTTTAACACATAACTCTTCATGAGAGTAATGTCTAAAACAACACTACTACTGGTCAAAAGATAAAAACAAAATTTCAAATAACCTAAAATCACTACTCTGAAAAACTCCAAAGAAAAATGATTTTACCCATATGGTCATAGGAAAATAGACTTAAAGCAGCCTACCCTTAGTTAAAGGCAATGCCCTCTCCTTCTTCACATTGGTCCAAATTACAAATATGGCTAAGAACTATAAACTCCATCATATTTATCAATTACACAAATTACCTTGAAATCAGTATTACAAATTACCTTAAATTCATTATCCAATCGGCTTTCCAATGAGGGTGATCAAGCCACAACGGAAAGTCATGATAGAGGTCATACAAACCCTATATTAGCCAAATTTAAAAAGAAAAATAGTCAAACATTTCCTACATGTTGTATCCCAGGTTCCCAGAACATTCCTTTATCAAAAGAATTCACGTTTTTAATTAAAACTTCAGAAAATAAAAACTCATAAAAATTCCATGTGCGTGCATGCCCCTTTAAGATACCTTGGCACTAAAACAAATGGAAAACTCACCAAACCGAAAGGATTTTTTTTTTAAACAAATCAAACATAGTATTTTAAAAACACCAACAAATAGTCATAACAAATGTGTTGTGTGTGTGTATTTGCAAACCTTAAGGTAAAAACACACAAAAACTTCCAGGCCCTTGTCAATTTGGTAGTTTACGGCCTCAATCTCACTCACTCTCCCCAAGATTATAGTCCCAGGAAACATTTCAAAGAGAGACAATGACACCCCCATTTTCCCAGAAAAAACACAAAACACTTCGTTAGCATTCATTATACTACACCGATTCAGATACCCAAAAGTTAACTATAGACAAAACCTAATAATAATGATAATTCCACCGTACCTCAAATCATTTATCATACATTTTAATATACATCAATGTATATGTATGCTTAATGGAACATGCGCTACCCTTAGATACAGTTATCCTGGTATCATTACTATCTAAATGTAATTATTTTTTCCTCTGTCGCAAATGTAGTACATTTCTCAGCGTAAGGAATCAGCGGTATTTAATCTCAGACATTTAATAAAATGTTGTTTGAGACGTGTTCTCCCATGGCTCCTTTAACATACATACTTTAGGTAACTTCCATCCGTCCCGGAAGAAAGAATCCTACTCAAACACATCAGATAATACAATGTTTAATTAAGTAAAATCAACACCTAAAATAAAGAAKAAACAGTAAACAAATAAACAAACTCATAAACCCTTTCCAACAATCTAATCATTTCAACTTGTTGCATAAATTTAGTAAAAACCATCCTGATTTTTAACAAATCTAAAATCTTTCAAAAGTTGGCGCTGTCTCATCAGCGTAAAAATCTAAACAAACTTTTTTCCGCTCCTATCTACAATGTTTGCATTCCCCAAAGGTCAATACTGTTCAGCTCGTACATTAATGATCTTCCTTGTGTCTGTACAGGGTCTGAAGTTCCAATGTATGCAGATGATAGTGATAAATGCATGCAAATAACAAACAACAAGCTACACAATAACTCACTACTGTAATAGTTCAGATAACAAAGTTGCTCAGAGACTCATGTTTGCATCTCAAAAAAAGAAAAACAGTCTGCATGTCCCTCACAAAGAAAACAACTGATGCCCCTGAGACAKATGTCTATGTATCAGGGGAAAAGCTCCAGGTGGTATCTGATGTTAAGTACCACGGCATCATACTTGATTCCAACCTCTCTTTTAAAAGCAAATAAAAAAGGTAACTCAAATAACCAAATTCAACCTAGCTAATTTACAAAACATATGAAATTGTTTTGAGTACAGAGGTAACAAAACTATACTTAAAATCTATGATACTCCCCCACTTAACATACTACTTTACTAGTTTGGCCCAAGCTTGCTGTTCAACATTAAAACCCATTCAGTCTGTCTGCAAACAGGCTCTCAAAGTACTTGATCGGAAACCCAATAGCTAAAGAAAGCATAAGTTCCTGAGTTGGAAAAAATCTTATGCAATACATTGACGCCTATCTTGTATTCAAGATTCTAAATGTCCAGGCTAACCCCTCCACTTAGTACTTTTGTTAAGCAGAAAACCCAAACCTTATGGCAGCAGATCCACAAGATCCGCCATGAGAGATGACTGTATAGTTCCCTTAAAAACAACCTGAGGATTGATTATAAAAAACGTTTGACATGTTTCTACGAACATTACGGATACTTTTTGGAATTTGAGGAAATGGAACGAGGCTGTGGTTTTCTGAACATAACGCGCAACCCAAACGGCGTTTTTTTGTTATAAAACAAATATTTATCGAACAAAAATAACATTTATCGTATAACTGGGAGTCTAGTGAGTACAAACATCCGAAGATTATCAAAGGTAAGCGATTAATTTTATTGCTTTTCTGACTTTCGTGACCAAGCTAATTTAAGGCTAACTGTTCTAGCATTGACTGATACACTCACAAACGCTTGGATTGCTTTCGCTGTAAAGCATATTTTCAAAATTTCTGACCAGATAGGTGGATTAACAACAAGCTGAGCTATGTTTTGGTATATTTCACTTGTGATTCCATTATAATAATATTTTTAGGATTATTTTTTAATTTGGCGCTCTGCAATTCAGTGGTTGTTTAGGAAAATTATCCGTAGCGCCAAGAAAGTTAACCTCTTACAGCTAACCCCCCCCCCCCCCCCTTTCTTTCAATTTCCGCCTGAAGACATACCCAAATCTAACTGCCTGTAGCTCAGGCCCAGAAGCAAGGATATGCATATTCTTGGTACCGTTTGAAAAGAAAACACTCTGAAGTTTGTGTAAATGTGAATTGAATGTAGGAGAATATAACGTAATAGATCTGGTTTAGATAATACAATGAAAAAACCATAAGTTTTTTATTTTTATTGTTGTATCATCATCTTTAAAATGAACAAGATAAAACAAACATTCAGATAGGAATGATAGGAAAACATAAGAGGGCAACAGTACTTGTGCAAAGTTTCAGAATGATAACTTCCAAAATGAGTGTGCTACATGACATTTATCATGAAGTCACCCAGGTGTCCCACACAAGTAGCCCAAATGTACCCAAGTGGCCAAATTGGTGAAGGTATACATTTTGAAACAAATAACTATATACAAAATTCCAAAATGGTATTCTAACACACCCCCCCCAAAAAAAAAAATTTGAGAAAAAAATATGGGAAGAAAAATATGAAGAAAAAAATATATACATTTACAAAATAACATGGGTAACTATTTACACACTTTCAATATTTGGAAGACCTCAGTCCTCTATCAATCAAATGATTTTATATAGCCCTTCGTACATCAGCTAATATCTCAAAGTGCTGTACAGAAACCCAGCCTAAAACCACAAACAGCAAGCAATGCAGGTGTAGAAGCACGGTGGCTAGGAAAAACTCCCTAGAAAGGCCAAAACCTAAAGGAAGAAACCTAGAGAGGAACCAGGCTATGAGGGGTGGCCAGTCCTCTTCTGGCTGTGCTGGGTGGAGATTATAACAGAACATGGCCGAGATTTTCAAACGTTCATAGATGAACAGCAGGGTCAGACACTAATAATCACAGTGGTTTGTAGAGGGTGCAACAGGAAACAGACTCAAGAGTAAATATGAACAGTTTTTGGTTCAAAGCCGCAGGCAGAACAGTTGAAACGGGAACAGCAGCAAGGCCAGGTGGACTGGAGCAGCAAGGAGTCATCCACGCCAGGGTAGTCCTGACGCATGGTCCTAGGCTCAGGTCCTCAGAGAGAAAGAAGGAGAGAATTAGAGAGAGAATACTTAAATTCCACACAGGACACCGGATAAGACAGAAGTACTCAGATATAACAAACTGACCCTAGCACCCCGACACAAACTACTGCAGCATAAATACTGGAGGCTGAGACAGGAGGGGTCAGGAGACACTGTGGCCCCATCCGATGAGACCCCACAGACAAACAGGGGGCAAACAGGAAGGATTATAACCCCACCCACTTTGCCAAAGCTCTACACAATATTGTGCTGCTGATGCAGGTGCCATAGCAGTCTCTTTCTGCTGTAAAGCAGAGGGTCACCAAAGCTGTGGTGCAGGTGATGGGGACTTCATCTTGCAAACAACACAGCGACGCCTCCATGTCTGTGCCATTTTGGCCCTTAGGCAAATCCATGCCTGCAGAAATAACATTTGGGCAGATGAACACTTGTGGCAGGAGCAGAAGGGACAGAGGTAGAGTGGCCAGAACGTGGTGCAGTGGTGCTGTAGCCAGCAAGCTCCTTGATGAGCAGCTCTCTGAAGGCTTTCTGTGAGAGGAAGGGCTTTCCACAGCTCTTAGCCATTTCCTTGTGTAGGATGAATGCATTCACCACAGCAATGACGATGAAATGATAGAAGAAGGTCTTGTACCATTTCATCGTCTTATGGAGAACATTGTAATAGCCTATCAGCGCATATGATAGGTCCACACCTCCCATGCTCTTGTTGTAGTCCTTTACTGCAGTTGGAATGGGGACATTTTTGGTGGTCCRTGCCCCGGCACCGTCCTTCACACGTCTGACGACATGATCCCCACTGAAGGACTTGTGGATTGTTGTGCACATCACCACCTCTCTGGTATCCATCCACTTTACAAAMAGCAGGCCATCTTCACGGATCCATCGCATGGTCCCCCGCTCAGCCCGCTTAAGCATGTCGTTCACCTTCGTCTTCGGAAAGCCCACCCTGTTGGTACGAATGGTGTCACAAGCCCACACTTCCCGCTTCCTAAGGTCTGCAAACAGGGTAGGGCTTGTGTAGAAGTTATCCACAAACCGTTTGTAGCCCTTCCCTAGCAGTTGAAAATCCAATAACGTCATTACAGAGTCATAGCTAAGTCCCTTACCGGTAGCAAAACTGTTCTTCCCCTCAAACAAAAAAATTGCATGTGTAGGCACACACAGAATCAGCCAACACAAACAGCTTGTAACCCCACTTGGTTGGTTTGTTCCTCATGTATTGGTTGAGGCCAATKTTGGCCTTTGAGGCTACCATCCTCTCATCGATTGACACGTTCTGGGCTGGCTGAAAGTAGGTTTTGCAGGCCTCAACAATGCTGTAGTAGAGAGGTTTTATTTTGCACAGTCTATCAAACGTTGCTGTGCCTCTCTTCTTGTCATTCGCTTCATCAACCTTTGGGTCACTGATGTGAAGCGCCTGTGAGAGAACCAGAAACCTTTTGCAGGACATAACAGTCATGGGGAAAGGCAGTTGATAGAGAGATGATGTTTTCCAAAAGTCCCTCAGCCTTTTCAGCTTCACCAGCCCCATGTAGATGACCAGTGAAAGKTAGCAGAAAAAGTCTGACATGGATATGTTCTTCCATGCTACCTTTTTGCCTGCTTGCTTCTTCTCCCCATACTTATTCGTGTTAGACACGAGCGAATCGACAACAGATTGGGTGAAAAACAGCTGAAAAAGCTGAAGGGGGCTGTAAGTTGCTGTCATGTTCACCTGAGGTCCTGGCTTCCTTTWCAGCCTAAAAGTTGGTTGGGGTGGCTCCACATCATCTTCTAGGACAGTGTGCCAACGCCCTTCTGTCCCTTTGTTAGCAGGTGGCACACTTCCCCTCCTCTGCTTCTTTGTCAGTGCCTTCACACCTCTAGATGGCCCGGGAGATGTGGAGCCAGAGACAGCAGGGGTCCAGCTGGATGAACCAGCTTCAGTGGGGGATGGACACTTTGGCACTGGGAGCTCCCATTCGGAGTCAGTGTCACTGTGAAAGAAAATGTTCAGTTAGAATAGTTTTACATATGAGCCCTGTATCAACAGGTATAATAAACAGATATATAGAGTACAGGGAACATAAAGTGCTGTTCCATTTCACTTTGGCCATTGTTGTGGGCCTGCCTCAAATAGGCTATTTCATGTGGGGGTGGGGTGAACACACGCATCTCGACCATGCCGCCTCTAATCCATAATATGTAGACTGAGTGGAGGAAGCATGATCGCTGTGTTGAGATGTGTGGGTTTGCTGTTACATTTTACTCCATTCCATTTTTATATACACTGCTCAAAAAAATAAAGGGAACACTTAAACAACACAATGTCACTCCAAGTCAATCACACCTCTGTGAAATCAAACTGTCCACTTAGGAAGCAACACTGATTGACAATACATTTCACATGCTGTTGTGCAAATGGAATAGACAACAGGTGGAAATTATAGGCAATTAGCAAGACACCCCCAACAAAGGAGTGGTTCTGCAGGTGGTGACCACAGACCACTTCTCAGTTCCTATGCTTCCTGGCTGATGTTTTGGTCACTTTTGAATGCTGGCGGTGCTATCACTCTAGTAGTAGCATGAGACGGAGTCTACAACCCACAAAGTGGCTCAGGTAGTGCAGCTCATCCAGGATGGCACATCAATGCGAGCTGTGGCAAGAAGGTTTGCTGTGTCTGTCAGCGTAGTGTCCAGAGCATGGAGGCGCTACCAAGGAGACAGGCCAGTACAGGAGACGTGGAGGAAGGGCAAGAACTCAGCAGCAGGACGCGCTACCTCCGCCTTTGAGCAGGAGGAGCATTTCTTTGGGGGCCGCACAGCCCTCCATGTGCTCGCCAGAGGTAGCCTGACTGCCATTAGGTACGAGATGAGATCCTCAGACCCCTTGTGAGACCATATGCTGGTGCGGTTGGCCCTGGGTTCCTCCTAATGCAAGACAATGCTAGACCTCATGTGGCTGGAGTGTGTCAGCAGTTCCTGCAAGAGGAAGGTATGATGCTATGGACTGGCCCGCCCGTTCCCCAGACCTGAATCCAATTGAGCACATCTGGACATCATGTTCGCTCCATCCACCAATGCCACGTTGCACCACAGACTGTCCAGGAGTTGGCCGATGCTTTAGTCCAGGTCTGGGAGGAGATGCCCTCAGGGGACCATCCGCTACCTCATCAGGAGCAGGCCCAGGCGTTGTAGGGAGATCATACAGGCACGTGGAGGCCACACACACTACTGAGCCTCATTTTGGACTTGTTTAAAGGACATTACATCAAAGTTGGATCAGCCTGTAGTGTGGTTTTCCACTTTAATTTTGACTCCAAATCCAGACCTCCATGGGTGATAAATTTGATTTCCATTGATAATTTTTGTGTGATTTGTTGTCAGCACATTCAACTATGTAAAGAAAAAAGTATTTAATAAGAAATATTCATTCATTCAGATCTAGGATGTGTTATTTAGTGTTCCCTTATTTTTTTGAGCAGTGTATATATATATTATACAGTGGGGAGAACAAGTATTTGATACACTGCTGATTTTGCAGATTTTCCTACTTACAAAGCATGTAGAGGTCTGTAATTTTTATCATAGGTACACTTCAACTGTGAGAGACGGAATCTAAAACAAAAAATCCGCAAATCACATTGTATGATTTTTAAGTAATTAATTAGCATTTTATTGCATGACATAAGTATTTGATCATCAGAAAAGCAGAACTTAATATTTGGTACAGAATCCTTTGTTGCAATTACAAAGATCATAGACTTTCCTGTAGTTCTTGACCAGGTTTGCCACACCAGTGCAGCAGGATTTTGGCCCACTCCTCCATACAGACCTTCTCCAGATCCTTCAGGTTTCGGGGCTGTCGCTGGCAATACGGACTTTCAGCTCCCTCCAAAGATTTTTCTATTGGGTTCAGGTCTGGAGACTGGCTAGGCCACTCCAGGCACTTGAGATACTTCTTACGGAGCCACTCCTTAGTTGCCCTGGCTGTGTGTTTCGGGTCGTTGTCATGCTGGAAGACCCAGCCACGACCCATCATCAATGCTCTTACTGAGGGAAGGAGGTTGTTGGCTAAGATCTCGCAATACATGGCCACATCCATCCTCCCTCATACGGTGCAGTCGTCCTGTCCCTTTGCAGAAAGGCATCCCAAAGAATGATGTTTCCACCTCCATGCTTCACGGTTGGATGGTGTTCTTGGGGTTGTACTCATCCTTCTTCTTCCTCCAAACACGGCGAGTGGAGTTTAGACCAAAAAGCTCTATTTTTGAATCATCAGACCACATGACCTTCTCCATTCCTCCTCTGGATCATCCAGATGGTCATTGGCAAACTTCAGACGGGCCTGGACATGCGCCTGCTTGAGCAGGGGGATTTGTGTGCGCTGCAGGATTTTAATCCATGACGGCGTAGTGTGTTACTAATGGTTTTCTTTGAGACTGTGGTCCCAGCTCTCTTCAGGTCATTGACCAGGTCCTGCCGTGTAGTTTTGGGCTGATCCCTCACCTTCCTCATGATCATTGATGCCCCACGAGGTGAGATCTTCATGGAGCCCAGACCGAGGTGATTGACCATCATCTTGAACTTCTTCTATTTTCTTCTATTTTCTAATAATTGCGCCAACAGTTGTTGCCTTCTCACCAAGCTGCTTGCCTATTGTCCTGTAGCCCATCCCAGCCTTGTGCAGGTCTACAATTTTATCCCTGATGTCCTTACACAGCTCTCTGGTCTTGGCCATTGTGGAGAGGTTGGAGTCTGTTTGATTGAGTGTGTGTGACAGGTGTCTTTTATACAGGTAACGAGTTCAAACAGGTGCAGTTTATACAGGTAATGAGTGGAGAACAGGAGGGCTTCTTAAAGAAAAACTAACAGGTCTGTGAGAGCCGGAATTCTTACTGGTTGGTAGGTGATCAAATACTTATGTCATGCAATAAAATGCTAATTAATTATTTAAAAATCATACAATGTGATTTTCTGGATTTTTCTGGATTTAGATTCCGTCTCTCACAGTTGAAGTGTACCTATGATAAAAATTACAGACCTCTACATGCTTTGTAAGTAGGAAAACCTGCAAAATCGGCAGTGTATCAAATACTTGTTCTCCTCACTGTATATATATATACATACATACATACATAACATACATACATACATACATACATACATACATACGACACAAACAGTGGTAGTGGGTCCATGTCACTACATACAAACATACCCCCACACACAATGTATAGCCAATGTGTACTTTACACATTTCATTACATTTTTATATATTGCAAATAAAATGTTTTWAAAAAATCACAAATAATATTTTATATTATTAATTTCAAACAATGGCATTAGAATGAGAAGAACTTACCAGTCCAAAACAATGTCTTCTCCGTTCAAAAAATATGCTTCCATTTTGGAGTCATAGCTATGGTCGCTAACTGAATCGTCTTCCAAAAGCAGATCTGTTTCACTCACGATCAATTTCCTCTATAATTTTGTCTACATTCGTATATCTAGTCTTAGATTTAGCTTTCCCTGACTTATTCGCCATGATGTTCGATATATAAACAGCTGAAGATGCGCGTTACCGAAATAGTGCTGTGCGTAACAAGCTTGGCTCCTTCCAGTATGAATCTTCAATGGCGAATGACCGTCTTTACGCAGGAGTTTACTACATGGGTTGGTCTTCCAACACATAAACATTACATATTGCCGTTTACCTCAGCTCATTGGCTATCTACCCAGCTAGATTTCAAGACGATCAGTGGTCATTGGGTTAAAATACAGTCAATCAACGAAACAGCGGTCATATAATTGGTGCACAATGAGGTCATTACTTGTTGTCTTCCAATTGGTTTCTTTGGGTCAATACGTCCCGCGAAATGACCCATCAAGTTTGGTTGTGTTACAATAAACCAGTTGATTGCAATGAAACCAAACATGACTGGATAAAGTTTAGTTTGTGTATTTACGTCTAATGTTTTGTCAAACTGAATGACACGGAATTCACGACACTAGCGGTTCACAAAATGTTTCGTGTTAGGCTATAAAAATGGATTTAACCGAACAAAAGACCATTCATTGTGTAACAATGCACCTTGGGATTGCAAACAGAGGAAAATCGTCAAAGGTAAACTATTTATTTTATTGCAATCTGATTTTGTTACGCCTGTGCTGGTTGAAATAGTATTTTGGTATGGGGCTCTGTCCTCAGATAATCGCATCGTATTCTTTCGCAGTAAATCCTTTTTTAAATCTGACAACGCAGTTGGATTAGCAAGATTCTAGGCTTTTGAACCATGTGAGACACTTGTATTTTCAGGAATGTTTAATATGACTATTTATGTGGCGCTCACCGTATGTTGTCGAATTTAATCCCGCTACTGGGATCCGTAGCGCAGAGAAGTTATACAATGTCAGATTTGTCAGAAAACGATGACTCCAGCGTGGACAGCAGAGGAGGCGTATCCGACATCGCTCTGCTTTTTCCAGGGTACAATCACCATGAGAGTCCAGGGATAGGAAAGCGAGAGGAGGCCGGAGTTAGACAAACAGGACTCACGGCTAAGTAACAGGGCAGTGAATAATCAAATCCATGGTGTATTGTGTTCTACATAGGAAACGAGACATATCTAACACTATTTGGAGAGGATTGGATTTCATTATCTAAGAAGAAAATACTAGTAACATGAAGATACTAGCTAACGTTAAAACAGTGGCTAAATGCTAGCAGCACATTGAAGGGACACTAATAGCTAAAAGTTTTCAAGGGCCGTTAACGTTAGAGAGGAACATTGTCATTAAAGGATGGACATTGTTAACAGACTAAACCTCAGCAGCCGCCTCTTTCTTCCTCGCGCCCACACGTCCTTTGGCAATCGTACCTGCTTTTATCCATAACCTACATAAGTAACAGGAAATAGTACAACACCCTAATATATAAATGTACATCTTTAAATCGAAATAAGGAAATGAAAACAGAAAACACACCTCTTTTAACAGGGAAATCATAATGAGTAAATAGGACACACCTGAGTGTCGTTAATGTCTCTAGGACAGTCTCTGCCGCCCTCTGGTGACAGGTGGAACCATGATCCAGCCGCAGAGCCAGGGTCGACCAACACATAGTTAGTTGAAGTCCCAAGCGAGTCCYGGATCCAAGATGTCCCGGGCAGGCACCCATGCCTGCTCCTCAGGGCCATAGCCCTCCCAGTCCACCAGGTACTGCAGGGTGCCTCGGACCCAATGAGCCTCCAACAGACACCAGACAGTGTAGGCCGGGTGACCATCGACAAGTTGAGGGGGCAGAGGTGCAGGTGTGGGGGGAGAGAAGGGTCTTGAGACAGGAGACATGAAAGGATGGACAGACCCTAACAGACCTGGGAAGCTGGAGACGATAGGTGACCGGCTTGATGTGACTCAGGATCTTGAATAGTCCTATGTAGCGAGCTTCCGCGAGTCCATCTTTAAGGGAAGGTCACGGGTGGACAGCCACACTCGATGACCCTGTCGGAGGAGTAAGGAGGATCACGCTCTGATCCAGGTGCAGCGACATCGTTGAATGAACACCTCGGCTGATGGCATCCCTGCTTTGGCCTCTTGTTCAGGTAACGTGGGGGGCAAACCCGAACTGACACTCGAACGGTGATAGTCCAGTGTGCGAGTTCAGGACTATGAGCATACTCTGCCCAGATGAGGAACTTGCTCCAGTTACTGGCCTGGGTGGAGACGAAACAGCAGAGGACCTTCTCCAGCTCCTGGTTGGCCCACTCCGTTTGCCCATTTGACTGTGGGTGGAACCCCGAGGAGAGACTCACCGACACCCCCAACAGGGAGCAGAAGGCATTCCAATACCGTGTGACGAACTGGGGCCCACAATCCGAGACAATGTCCTGGGAAAGTCCGTGTAGTCAAAAGACATGGGTAATCATAAGATCAGCGGTCTCCTTCGCAGAAGGCAACTTGGGTAAGGCAATGAAATGGGCTGCCATGGAGAACCGATCAACGACCACCGGGATAGTGGTAAGCCCTTGCGATGGAGGTAACCCTGTGATAAAGTCTACAGAAAGGTGGGACAGGGCCGAATGGGGATGGGCAGAGGTTGGAGCAACCCAGCCAGTTGCTGTCATGAGGACTTGCTTTGGGCACAGGGGGAACAGGCCACCAGACTTTCTCCCTCAGGAACTCCAGTGTCCAATTAACCCCTGGATTCCCAGTTCATTTTGAGGAGTGTCCCCATGGTAGCACTCGAGAATTGACTTATCGCGGAACATAAAGTCTGTTAGTTGACCCCCGCCAGGGTCAGATTCTCGGGTCTGGGCCTGTCGCACCATGGTCTCTACCGTCCACAACTCGGGAGCCACAATGCGGGAGCTGGGGATGATAGGCTCGGAGTCCCTCTCCTCGTCAGAGACATCGTGTTGGCGGGACAGGGCATCTGCTTTCTGATTCTTAGATACCAAGTGATAGGCTAGAGTGAAATTTAACCTCTTAAAAAAGAGCCCAGCCAGCCTGGTGAGCATTCAACCTCTTGCCTTCTTGAATGGAGACCAAAGTCTAATGGTCCGTCCAGATCACGAAAGGATGAGGTGCCCCCTCCAACCAGTGTCTTCATCCCTCAAGGGCTCACTTGACTGCCAAGAGCTCCCGTTTGCCTACATCATAGTTGCATTCCGCTGGCGAGAAGGCACATGGGTGCATTCTCTTGTCCCCCTCGTTCCGCTGTGAAAAGTCTGCCCCTGCTCTAGTGTCCGAGGCGTCCACCTCTACCACAAAGGGATGAGTAGGATCAGGATGAACGAGGACGGGTCCATATTTRTCAGGGTGTGCTGCAGCGGCTACGACAGTCAATGAAATTCACTAACCCAATCACATTATTACACATCAATGAGATGTTACTCCTTGCTTAGATTAAGTCATTGATTTTATCGAACTGTGTTGTGTACTTTTTTTTGTGCTCCCAGTCAAATCCTGTCCTGCCCTCAGCGGAAGAGTTGAGCACTTCTCCAACACCCTACATCCAAGATGAGCCTGTCGTGTCCTGAAGTCAAGGCTCTGAAGACATCAACACCTGTCTTGTTGTGTCCTGAAGTCAAGTCAACGAAGACATAAACCACTATCCTGTCGTGTCCTGAAGTCAAGCCTCTGAAGACATCAAGTCTTACTATCATTCAATCACTGCTGTGATTCCTTCCCAACACTGAGTATGATTACATGCACACAATAATGCAATTATTGTGGATAGTCAGATGAATATAATAGTTTGATTAAAATGTTTACATGCTTTGCAAGAAAAATAATTTCCCTAACAAGCCTGTTTACATGGACACTGAAATCAGGCTACCTGATGGCACTCTGATAAATGCAAAAATCGGCAATCAAAATAAACATTCTACCACAGCGACCATGTTATTTTTGGGAAGCATATTTGATTCTGAGTATGGACATATAAAGTTATTCTAAGACACATACATTAGCACTAGTAAGGTGGTTACATAATTATTGCATAATCTGCCTACTGCCATAATCAGTTTAATATCGAATTATTACTCTTCATGTAGACGTGCTCACTGTGTGTGAGTAGCGCTCTCATGTTTGGATAAATACCATAGTAAACCAGTAACTAAATAAATATATAATATTCATATACTGTACATCTTTTTCACTCACTGCTTGAACTAAGTCCTTCATTCATAGCTCTTTTGTCTAACAGTGTTGTGTACGTTTTTTTGTGTTTCCAGTCAAATCCTGTCCTGCCCTCAGCGGACGTGTTGAGCATCTCAGTGCTAGAGGCGTCACTACAGACCCTGGTTCGATCCCGGGCTGTATCACAGCCGGCCGTGATCRGGAGTCCCATAGGGTGGCGCACAATTGGCCCAGCGTTGTCCGGGTTAGGGGAGGGTTTTTTWAAATTTATTTTACCGTTATTTTACCAGGTAAGTTGACTGAGAACACGTTCTCATTTGCAGCAACGACCTGGGGAATAGTTACAGGGGAGAGGAGGGGGATGAATGAGCCAATTGTAAACTGGGGATTATTAGGTGACCGTGATGGTTGAGGGCCAGATTGGGAATTTARCCAGGACACCGGGGTTAACACCCCTACTCTTACGATAAGTGCCATGGGATCTTTAATGACCTCAGAGAGTCAGGACACCCGTTTAACGTCCCATCMGAAAGACGGCACCCTACACAGAGCAGTGTCCCCAATCACTGCCCTGGGGCATTGGGATCTTTGTTTAGACCAGAGGAAAGAGTGCCTCCTACTGGCCCTCCAACACCACTTCCAGCAGCACCTGGTCTCCCATCCAGGGACTGACCAGGACCAACCCTGCTTAGCTTCAGAAGCAAGCCAGCAGTGGTATGCAGGGTGGTATGCTGCTGGCCGGGGTAGGCCGTCATTGTAAAATAAGAATTTGTTCTTAACTGACTTGCCCAGTTAAATAAAGGTTAAATAAAAAATGTAATACAAAATACATGAGCATGCAACAAACAAACTAAAATCTTTACTTTTACCATAACATTAATATTTTATTCCAGATTTAATACATTCACTATACTTGCTTAATCAATCCCCTCAGACGCAGTTATTTGAAGAACCTGTTAATTTAGTTACATGAGGATCATGGATGCAACATAATAACAWTTTTTTTTTACTTTTACCATAACATAAATATTTTATTCCTTTCAATATGTTCATTATACTTTCTTATTCAGTCCTCTGACGCAGTTCTCCATAATCTGTCCTGTATATGTTCATGGCATGTTGTAATGCATACCCATTGACACAGACTGCCACAATACCAGGGTATTGTGCAATATTATGGTTCTTCTGTAGGCACCTGYCAACATCTTCTGATAACCTATTGAAATAAGCTATGCTGTAATATTGCATGTAACGCTGATTGCATGTAAGTCTTTCAATTAACTACAAAGAATCCGACACAAACCTGTGTAATCTCCTGGCAGCAGACGTTCTCCACCTCGGTTGGCATTGTCTGACGCTACAATGCCCACAGGTACACCTACATAAACAAAATTAACATCAGACGAAAGACAGCATGTCTGTCGCTCACTGTCCACAATCTCCAGTAAGGACGTTAACATTTCAGGCAATATCGTCCAATACTTGTCCACCAAATGCTCAAATTATAATCGCGTATAGTTTGCTATGGAAAGCATATTCAGTCGAAAACATATCTAGCCAAGATGACAGCTAGCTATAACGCTAGCTTATTGATTACGATCTAGTTTAGCTTATTCGTTGAGATATGTCAAATCAAACAATTAGCCATCTAACAAGCTAATAGGCATGCATTACAATAGCATCACAACAAATGTTCATATGAAGGATTTGCGATACATTTTTTAATTGTCCATTTGAAATTTCAGGAGATTTAAAATGTAGCGTTCACTGGAATCAAGCTAACTGCAACCTAGCTAGACATAGCCACACTAACATTAACTTCTTCGGGGCAGGGGGCAGGCATTTTTACTTTTGGATAAATAGCATGCCAAAAATCAACTGCCTGCTACTCATCCCCAGAATATAAGACATGCATATTATAGTAGTTTGGATAGAAAACACTCTAAAGTTTCTAAAACTGTTTGAATCATGTCTGTGAGAATAACATAACTTATGTAGCAGGCAAAACCCAGAGGACAAACCATTCAGAATTTTAACTTTTTTGATGTCACTGTCTTTTCAATGAGATTTCTTAGAGACACCAGATTTTTAAGGGACTTGCTTGCAGTTCCTACCGCTTCCACTGGATGTCACCAGTCCTTGGAAATCGGTTGAGTTATTTCCTTTGTGTAATAGAAAAGTAGGGCTATCGTAAATGAGGTCACATGAAGTAAATTGTTTGAAGAGGCACGTTACGAAAAAAAGTTGCGTCAGTTTGTTTTCTTTTTGTATTGAACACAGATCATCCCGTCTTCAAATTATCGATTATTAACGTTTAAAAATACGTAACGTTGTATTACAAAAGTAGTTTGAAATGTTTTGTAAAGTTTACGTTGTAACTTTGATATATTTGTAGTGACGTTGCGAAATGGAAGCTGTGTTTTTCTTGGATGAAACGGTCCAAATAAATTGACATTTGGATATATATCACGGATTAATCGAACACAAGGACCATTTGTGATGTTATGGACATATTGGAGTGCCAACAAAAGAATTTCGTCAAAGGTAAGCCATGATTATATTTATTTCTGCGTTTTGTGTCGTGTGCAGTGTGTGAAATATGCTATCTGTTTGTTTTGATGTGCTGTCATCAGATAATGCATCTTATGCTTTCGCAATTTTTTAAAATCTGACTGTTGGTGGATTACAAACGAGTGTGCTTTAATTTGGTATTTTAAATGTGTGAATTTAATGAAAGTTAAATGGATGATGGATGTCCGCAGGTTTTGGTAGCGGGCCGTGTCAGTTATGTAAACGTCCGACTTCAACAGTACATTGATGGCTGTCGGTAAAGGCTGGTTTAATCCAATGCGTTTGTTAACAATGCGGTTTTCAAAAGGCAATGTTACCTGTTTGCAGAATTGCATTACAAGGTAAACCGCTGATGGTCGCTCAACTGAATTGAATCAAGTAAAAGTGAAAGTCACCCATCAAATACTACTTAAGTTAAAGTCTAAAGTATTTGGTTTTAAATATACTTAAGTATCAAAAATAAAGTAATAGCTAGAATTATATTTAAGTATCAAAAGTAAAAGTATAAATCATTTCAAATTCCTTGTATTAAAGCAAACATACGCACAATTTCTGTTTTAAATGTACGGCTAGCCAGGCGCACTCTCCAACACTCGAACATAACTTAAAAACAAAGCATTTTGTTTAGTGAGATCAGAGGCATAGGATGACCTGGTGTTCTCTTGACTAACTGAGTGAATTGGACCATTTGCTCTGTACCGATAAGCATTCTCAAAGTTGCTAAGATAGTACTTTGGGTTCACGGGAATTATATGGTAGAAAAAGTACATTATTTCAGTAGCGAATGTAGTGAAGTAAAGTAAAAAGTTTTCAAAAAATGAAATAGTAAAGTCAACTAACAGATACATCCAAAAAAATACTTAAGTTAGTACTTTAAACTATTTACTAAAGTACTTTACACCACGTTATACACAAACATCCATGTGTGTTTTGACTGACAAGCAATGTATCCATCTTGATGGTTGTAGTTTAATAATGAAACAATCTGATCCCTATTGATGTTTATATTAACTGTAAACTGGTCCCAGATCTAGGCTGCAGTGCACTCCTGCAACACGCAGAAACGTTTCTCTGTCTGACTCATCTCTCTCTGTTCACGTCCTCTTTGGATTTCCTGGCTCTGCAAGGAACTTGCTTTGCTTAATGGTAGGAGCCAGGGCCAGCGGAGGACAGGTGGCAGGCTAATCATGTGGAAAATTAGTTGGAAGGAGAGTGAGGGGACCAGACTGATGAGGGGGTTGCCCCACCTGCACTCTCAGGACCAGTTCCAGCTAAACGGACCCCCTCCAGTGGCCCTCCGTCTGCCGGTTCAGCACCCTTACCCCACCATAATGTCCCCAGTCCACCCATACCTCTTCCTGCACCATTCTAACCTGTACTCTGGTTACTGTTACTGTTACTGTTGTTCCTGGCAGCCTGGTTGCAACCTTAGTTTATAACCCTTATTTTACCAGGTAAGTTGACTGAGAACACATCTCATTTTATAGCAACAACCTAGGGAATAGTTACAGAGGAGAGGAGGGGATGAATGAGGCAATTGTAAGCTGGGGATGATAGGTACCATGATGGAATGAGGGCCAGATTGGAATTAGCCAGCAGACACCAGGGTTAACACTCCTACTCTTACAATAAGTGCCATGGGATCTTTAGTGACTACAGGAGTAACAGGTCTAACAGGTCGTACAAAAGCACAGCACCCTACCCAGGAACTTGTATTTTTATAGACCAGAGGAAAGTTTACATCCTACTGCCACTCCAACCACCACTTCCAGCAGCATCTGGTCTCCCATCCAGGGATCGACTAGTACAGAAGCAAGCCAGCAGAGGGATGCAGCGGTGGTATGCTGCTGCTTGACATAACATAGCAAGCTACATTTGTGTTACTTTCCCATTAGTATGATCTCTTACGTTGGTATTGTACATAAGACAGTAGTGCTTAAGCCAATAACCAAAGGAGGGTTGTCGGAGTGAATGTGGTGGTTAACAGTTTGTTTGGAATCACATCCACCAGGCAACGATAACTATTTCACTACTTTTAACTAAGTTTAACTATAATTCAACTATTTATCAATGTTAGTTTACCCATCCCCTAACCTAACCTTAATCCCAACCCTAACCTTAACCCCTGACCCTAATCCCCAAGCCCTACTGTAACGTTAGCAACCTAGCTAACATATACCACAAAAAAATGCGGAAATCTTATCACATATCTATTTACATATTTCGCATTCATAACCATATTGTACGAATTTGGAATTCGTAACATTCATACCAAAATGATGGACATAAAATAGATACATATCATACAAAATGTTAACAATTTACTAAATTGGAAACAAATGTACATTTCCTATGTACGTCGAGTTGGGTTGTTCCTTTTTACAGAGGAAAGTCCTTTTTTAGTGTTCACCTTGCCTTGAGAAATACCCAGTTAGATCAAAATGTGTTTGCTGGCAATCTTGGTAAACATCTTGTGATAATTATTAAAACTGTGGAAGTACCTGTATTTATAGTTTTTGACCAACTACTAATCAAACGGGCATCTTACATGACCGTATACTTTCACTTCATTCACAGGGAGAAAAGAGCTTTAGAAAAAACTTCAAAAAGTATGTTTTATAGTTGAAGGAAGGTTTCCAACAAATCAGTCCAAAAGCCTGTGTAGTGGTGTTTGCACAGTGAATGCTGCGCGATAGCGAACTACGACGTAGGCACAATGGTCTTGACCACAATGGTAGTTGTGTCTGAAATGTTCAACCTATTCCTTATGTAGCCACCCATAAGATTCTGGTCAAAAGTTGTGCACTTTATAAGGAATAGGGTGCCATTTCAGACAAGAGACAATATTTCTCTCACTGCTAACCATAGCTTGGAGGAAAATGACCAAATGGCTGCAGGGAGGAAAAGCAGTCAATAAGGGCAGTGTCTTTCATAAAGCCAATTGCTGTATGTGGCTTGCATTAAAGTCCTGTGGGGAGTATGATTACACCATACACATGAAAGTGAAAT
>NC_036851.1:34560460-34601094 GCF_002910315.2 Salvelinus sp. IW2-2015 | reverse complement strand
GGTTGGCAGGCTAATCATGTGAAAAATTAGTTGGAAGGAGAAGTGAGGGGACCAGACTGATGAGGGGGTTATTGCCCCACCTGCACTTCTCAGGACCAGTTCCAGCTATAACGGACCCCCTCCAGTGGCCTCCGTCTGCTCCGGTTCAGCACCCTTTACCCCACCATAATGTCCCCAGTCCACCCATACCTCTTCCTGCACCATTCTTACACTGTTACTCTGGTTACTGTTTACTGTTACTGTTGTTCCTGGCAGCCTTGGTTGCTCCAATTAGTTTATAACCCTTATTTTACCAGGTAAGTTGACTGGAGAACACATTCTCATTTATAGCAAACAACCTGGGAATAGTTACAGGGAGAGGAGGGGATGAATGAGCGCAATTGTAACTGGGGATATTAGGTGACCGGTGACCATGATGGAATGAGGGCCAGATTGGGAATTTAGCCAGGACACCAGGGTTAACACTCCTACTCTTACAATAAGTGCCATGGGATCTTTAGTGACTACAGAGAGTAACAGGTCTAACAGGTCTACAAAAGACAGCACCCTACCCAGGGAACTGTGATTTTTTATAGACCAGAGGAAAGTTTACATCCTACTGCCACTCCAACACCACTTCCAGCAGCATCTGGTCTCCCATCCAGGGATCGACTAGGACAGAAGCAAGCCAGCAGAGGGATGCAGGGTGGTATGCTGCTGGCTTGACATAACATAGCAAGCTTACATTTGTGTACTTCCCATTAGTATGATCTCTTACGTTTGGTATGGTTACATAAGACAGTAGGTTGCTTAAGCCAATAACCAAAGGAGGGTTGGTCGGGGAGGATGGGTGGGTGTATAACGTGTTTGAATCACATCACAGGCAACTTAGTAACTATTTACTACTTTTGAACTAGTTTAACTAATTCAACTATTTATCATGTTAGTTTACCCATCCCCTAACCTTAACCTTAATCCCAACCCCTAACCTTAACCCCTGACCTTAACCCCTAACCTTAACCCCAACCCCTAACCTTAACCCCTAACCTTAACCCCTAACCTTAACCCCTAACCCTAACCCCTACCCCTAACCTCAACCCCTAACCTTAACCCCTAACCCTAACCCCAACCCCTAACCTCAACCCCTAACCCTAACCCCTAACCTTAACCCCTAACCTTAACCCCAACCCCTAACCTTAACCCCTAACCTTAACCCCTAACCTTAACCCCTAACCTTAACCCCAACCCCTAACCTTAACCCCTAACCTTAACCCCTAACCTTAACCCCTAACCTTAACCCCTAACCTTAACCCCTAACCTTAACCCCTGTCTCTTATACACATCTAGATGTGTATAAGAGACAGGTTTCTGGGACATATTGGAGTGCCAACAAAAGAATTTCGTCAAAGGTAAGGCATGATTTATATTTTATTTCTGCGTTTTGTGTCGTGCTTGCAGTGTTGAAATATGCTACTCTGTTTGTTTACTGATGTGCTGTCATCAGATAATAGCATCTTATGCTTTCGCAGATTTTTTAAAATCTGACATGTTGGCTGGATTCACAACGAGTGTAGCTTTAATTTGGTATCTTACATGTGTGATTTAATGAAAGTTAAATGATGGATGGAGTGTCCGCAGGTTTTGGTAGCGGGCCGTGTCAGTGTATGTAAACGTCCGACTTCAACAGTACATTTGATGCTGGTCGGTAAAGGCTGGGGTTTAATCCAATTGCGTTTGTATACAATGCGGTTTTCAAAAGGCAATGTTACCGTGTTTGCAGAGATTGCATTACAAGGTAAACGCTGCTGATGTCGGCTCAACTGGAATTGAATCAAGTAAAAGTGAAAGTCACCCAGTCAAATACTACTTAAGTTAAAGTCTAAAAGTATTTGGTTTTAAATATACTTAAGTATCAAAAATAAATGTAATAGCTAGAATATATTTAAGTATCAAAAGTAAAAGTATAAATCATTTCAAATTCCTTGTATTAAGCAAACCAGACGGCACAATTTTCTTGTTTTTAAAATGTACGGCTAGCCAGGCGCACTCTCCAACACTCAGACATAACTTAAAAACAAAGCATTTGTGTTTAGTGAGATCAGAGGCAGTAGGGATGACCTGGGGTGTTCTCTTGATAAGTGAGTGAATTGGACCATTTGTCTTGTCCGGATAAGCATTCAAAGTGTAATGAGTACTTTTGGGTGTCAGGGGAATTATATGGAGTAAAAAGTACATTATTTTCAGTAGGAATGTAGTGAAGTAAAGTAAAAGTTTTCAAAAATATAAATAGTAAAGTCAACTACAGATACATCCAAAAAATACTTAAGTAGTACTTTAAACTATTTTTACTAAAGTACTTTACACCACTGAGTTACAGCAAACATCCAGTGTGTATTTGATTGGACAAGCAATGTATCCTATTTGATGGTTGTAGTTTAATATGAAACATCTGATTCCCTATTGTGTTTATAAGACTGTAAACTGGTCCCAGATCTGACTGCAGTGGCACTCCTGCAACGACGCAGAAACGTTTCTCTGTCTGGACTCATTCTCTCTGTCACGTCCTTCTTTGGAGTTTCCGTGGCTCTGCAAGGAACTTGCTTGTGCTTAATGGTAGGAGGGCCAGGGGCCAGCCGGAGGACAGGTGGCAGGCTAATCATGTGGAAAATTAGTTGGAAGGAGAGTGAGGGGACCAGACTGATGAGGGGTGTATGCCCCACCTGCACTCTCAGGACCAGTTCCAGCTAGAACGGGACCCCCTCAGTGGCCCTCCTGTCTGCCGGTTCAGCACCCTTACCCCACCATAATGTCCCCAGTCCACCCATACCTCTTCCTGCACCATTCTAGACCTGTTACTCTGGTTACTGTTACTGTTACTGTTGTTCCTGGCAGCCTGGTTGCTCAGATTAGTTTATAACCCTTATTTTACCAGGTAAGTTGACTGAGAACACATTCTCATTTATAGCAACAACCTAGGGAATAGTTACAGAGGAGAGGAGGGGGATGAATGAGCCAATTGTAAGCTGGGGATGATTAGATGACCGATGATGGAATGAGGGCCAGATTGGAATTAGCCAGGACACCAGGGTTAACACTCCTACTCTTACAATAAGTGCCATGGGATCTTTAGTGACTACAGAGAGTAACAGGTCTAACAGGTCTACAAAAGACAGCACCCTACCCAGGGAACTGTGATTTTTTATAGACCAGAGGAAAGTTTACATCCTACTGCCACTCCAACACCACTTCCAGCAGCATCTGGTCTCCCATCCAGGGATCGACTAGACAGAAGCAAGCCAGCAGAGGGATGCAGGGTGGTATGCTGCTGCTTGACATAACATAGCAAGCTTACATTTGTGTACTTCCCATTAGTATGATCTCTTTACGTTTGGTATGGTTACATAAGACAGTAGGTTGCTTAAGCCAATAACCAAAGGAGGGTTGTCGGGGAGGATGGGTGGGTGTAATAACGTGTTTGAATCACATCACAGGCAACTTAGTAACTATTTACTACTTTTGAACTAGTTTAACTAATTCAACTATTTATCATGTTAGTTTACCCATCCCCTAACCTTAACCTTAATCCCAACCCCTAACCTTAACCCCTGACCCTAATCCAAGCCTAGCTAACGTTAGCCACCTAGCTAACATTTGCCACAAAAAAATGGAAATCTTAACATATCATACATATTGCCAATTCATAACATATTGTACGAATTGGAATTCGTAACATATCATACAAAATGGATGGACATTAAAATATGAATACATATCATACAAAATGTAACATATACTAAATGGTGGGAAACAAATGTACATTTCCTATGTTACGTCGAGGTTGGTTGTTCCTTTTTACAGAGAAAGTTCCTTTTTTAGTGTTCACCTTGCTTGAGAAATACCCAGTTAGATCAAAATGTGTTGCTGCAATCTTGGTAAACATCTTGTGATAATTATTTTAAAACTGTGGAAGTACCTGTATGTTATAGTTTTTGACAACTACTAATCAAACTGGGCATCTTACATGACCTATACTTTCACTTCAGTTCACAGGGAGAAAAGAGCTTTAGAAAGAAACTTCAAAAAGTATTTTATAGTGTGAAGGGTTTCCAACAAATCAGTCCAAGCCTGTGTAGTGGTGTTTGCACAGTGAATGCTGCGCGATAGCGGAACTAGACTAGGCTACAATGGTCTTGACCACAATGGTAGTTGTGTCTGAAATGTCAACCTATTCCTTATGTAGCACCCATAAGATTCTGGTCAAAAGTTGTGCACTTTATAAGGAATAGGGTGCCATTTCAGACAGAGACAATATTTCTCTCCTGCGTAACCATATCTTGGAGAAAATGACAATGGCTGCAGGRAGGAAAAACAGGTCAATAAGGCAGTGTCTTTCATAAAGCCATATTGCTGTATGTGCTTGCATAAAGTCCTGCGGGGAGGTATTGATTAACCATACACCATGAAAGTGAAATGCTTGTGTTCTTACTCCCTCAACAATACAGTACAATAATCAATATAAATAATAAAAAGTCAAATCAAAAGAACCTGTAATAGAAGAGGTAGTATGCATAGTAAAACACTGATATGTACACAATAGGATATCCAGTATATACAGTATTATGAATGTGCTACGTCAAGTATGACTGTATTAACAATATTACGTGGGTAGTGTGTGTGTGCTTGTGTGTGGAGAGTCAGTGCAAATAGTCTCAAGGTGCAAATATCTCTACGGTGCAGGTCTAAGCAGTAAGCTAGGGTTTTCTCTTCAACAGTCTGATGGCCTGGTGGTAGAAGCTGTCCCGGAGCCTCTTGGTCCGAGTCCTGATGCTCCGATAATGCCTGCAGGATGGTAACAGTCCATGGCACGGGTGACTGGAATCCTTGACGATCTTCCAGGTCGTCCTCAGACATCCCCTGGTGTAAATGTCCTGGAGGGAAGGGAGCTTGCCACCAGTGATGTATTGGGCCGACCACACCACCCTCGATAGAGCCTTGCAGTTGATGGCGGTGCAGTTACCATACCAGGTAGTGATGCTGTCAAGATACTCTCGATGGTGCAGCTGCGAAACTGAGGATCTGAGGGCCCATGCCAAATTTCTTCAGTCACTGTWACATCTTTTTCACCACGATGTCAGTGTGATTGGTCCATGTCAGGTCCTCTGTAATGTGCRCGCAAAAGAACTTGAAGTTTTTGACCCTCTCCACTGCAGCCATGTTGGTGTCGATGGGGGGCATGCTCTCCCCCCGTTTCCTGTAGTCCRCGATCAGCTCCTTGATTTTGCTTATGTTGAGGGAGAGGCGGTTTTCCTGGCAACACTGTAACAGGGCTCTAACCTCATCCCTGTAGACTGTCTCATCAGTGTCGGCGATCAGGCCCACCACCGTCGTGTTATCTTTAAACTCAATGATGGTGTTGGAGTCGTGTGTGGCTACACTGTCTTGGGTGTACAGGGAGTACAGGAGGGAGCTGAGCACACACCCCTGTGGAGCCACCGTGTTAAGGCAGAGGTGTTGTTGCCTACCCTCACCACCTGGGGTCTGCCCATCAGGAAGTCCAGGAACCAGTTGCAGAGGGAGGTGTTCATGTGTTGTCCTGGGATCTGTTGGGCCGGTATGCAAATTGTAATGGGTCCAGGGTGTCAGGTAAGGTGGAGCTGATGTGGTCCTTGACCAGCCTCTCAATGCACTTCATGATAATAGGAGTGAGTGCTACGGGGCGATAGTCATTTAGGCAGGTTACCTTTGTTTTCTTGGGTACAGGGACAATGGTTGAAGCATGTGGGGATCACAGACTGGGTCAGGTTGAATATGTCCATAAACTCCCCAGCCAGCTGGCATGCACCATGCTCTGAGGATGTGGCCAGGGATGCCATAATGACCTGCTGCTTTGCAAATATTCACACGCTTGAAAGTCTTACGTCAGCCACAGAAATTGAGAGCTTACAGTCCTCTACATCAGTGGGAGCCCTCGTAGCAGGAACGGTGTTGTTTACCTTAAAGCAAGCATGAAAAGTGTTTAGCTCATCTGGGAGAAGGCATTTGGGGTCGTCCAGCAGCTTGATAGTTTGTAGTCCTTGACACATGCGTCTCGTATCGGAGCCATTGAAATGCAGTTTTCGGAGGTCGTAGCTAGTCTTCTTGTATTGATCAATTTCCCCAGACGCCCGGCCAGAGTTAAATGCACTGGTCTGCGCTTTCAGGTTTGTGGGGACATTGCTATTTACCCACGTTTTCTGGTTTGGGATATGTGTGAATAGTCATTATTGGGACAACGTCCTCTATGTGCTATACCCCGGAAAGGGGGGAAGTGTAGAAATGATTCCCACAGAGAAGTGGCTTTAGTTTCAAGTCAATTATAATGAATGAACTGCATCAAATTGTAAACTCTTTACACAGTTACAGTGCACAAATATCTTCTTTCCTCAAAATGCATAGCATTTACACATTGTTAAAACCATAATTGTCACATTATCAATTACAATAACTCAGTATATTCTTCATTATTATTACTCTTTTTAACCTGATACTTTTTTTACGTTCCCCAGCAAGAAAACCAAAAATTGTCACTCAAACAGAAACTAACAAAGTGTCACTGACAACAACGAAAACGAAACAGGTGGGGTTTTAGGAGGGGTTGTGAAGAGATACTCATGGGGGTGTCCACTGAAAGTTGACTAGCAACAACAACTGGGACCTAAAAGACACCCATCATGAGTTCCCACTAAATTTGCCCAAGAAGATGCAAACAAAAGAAGATGCAAACAAAATAAAATCCCACACCAAACTTAAAGACAGGAGGCAAACCAGAAAGTGGAGCAAAACGAAAACGGAAGATCAGATAATGGATTATTTGTCTAGAAATCAAATAGGGAGAGCCAACTAAAGGTGTTAACCCTCCATGTCTCTCAAGACAACTGGAGCACTGGGCCAGCCACTCTGAAATAGCACCTGGGCCAGCACAGGTGAAACACCTTCGCACTAACGAGATGACCAACCAGCACAGGTGTAATACATACTGACTAAAGAGGTGACACCAATCGGTGTGCCCCACGTGCTAACATCCAACCTCAAAATATAAATGGAAAAACCAAAGCCTGCAGCACTATGAATTGCATGACAAAATCATTAAATGTATCACATATTATTATTTTTATTATCTCAATTAATTATCCTCACATTTACCATTTCTCTATATTTATTACTTATGTATTAATTCCCATCCGCATGTAAACTCATTCTTAATAAAAAAGTGAAAACATGTATGGCCTTGTATACATTCGTATTAGTGCATTAGTTTACAACAACAACATTTCTCTGAGTCTATATTTCCCAAAAGTTCTCTATTGCTCTCGTTCACTTGGACACACATGAGCTGGGTGCGATCTGTCTCTCATTCAGCTGCATGGGCACCCTTTGATCAGGCCGACACCTCGTGAGCTCAAGAGTTGCTTCCTAGCAAGCTAGCTACTTAAAAGGCTAATACCTAATTCCCAAGTGGTCTAAACATACAAATAACTAATTTTAAATCATCACTCAAACTAACTTGAAGCAGCGAATTCTGAGTGTGTTAGTAATACAACAAAGATGTGTTTTTAATACAATAGGTAAGGCTAACGCATACATAGCAGGAAGACTAACATTTTCAAATGGCGTGACATTTTGATAACCGTGTAAATCTCTTTTGGACAAGGTGACTTTTATCAATATATTAAACTCTATTTAAAATAGACATCCTGCAAAACGAACAAATCCCTGCAAGCTACTGCACGTAATCTCTAGCTGACACCTTCACTGTCAGCTAGCTAGCTACTAGCTAACTTSATCCGAAACGAAAGATATATTGTACATTTTAATTTACTGTTCCATACTTTATTTAACTAATAATTGTTGTCTTATTCATGCATTTGGTCTTGTGTCTTGTATAGAATACTATCCTAGAAGCAGTCAGATATTTGTAATGTTCCATGAATACTGGGTTTGTTTTTTGCCAAGAAGCTATATAGCTAGCTAGCTATCTACGTAGATGATATTAGCAACATACACTTATTTTGCCAGATCCTCTTCTCCTTTAGCCGGTGGAGGTCTTTATTTAATCCCTTATAATTTCTATCAAGTACAGTTGAAGTCGGAAGTTTCCATACACTTAGGTTGGAGTCATTAAAACTTGTTTTTCAACCACTCCACAAATGTCTTGTTAGCAAACTATAGTTTTGGCAAGTCGGTTAGGACATCTACTTTGTGCATGACGCAAGTAATTTTTCCAACAATTGTTTACAGACAGATTATTTCACTTATAATTCACTGTATTACAATTCCAGTGGGTCAGAAGTTTACATACACTAAGTTGACTGTTCCTTTAAACAGCTTGGAAAATTCCAGAAAATTATGTTATGGATCTAGAAGCTCTGATAGGCTAATTGACATAATTTGACTCAATTGTAGGTGTACCTGTGCTGTATTTCAAGGCCTACCTTCAAACTCAGTGCCTTGACATCATGGGAAAATCAAAAGAAATCAGCCAAAAAATGTTTGGCCTCCACAAGTCTGGTTCATCCTTAGGAGCAATTTCCAAATGCCTGAAGGTACCACGTTCATCTGTACAAACAATAGTACGCAAGAATAAACACCATTGGACCACACAGCCGTCATACCGCTCAGGAAGGAGATGCATTCTGTCTCCTAAAGATTAATGTACTTTGGTGCGAAAAGTGCAAATCAATCCAGAACAACAGCAAAGGACCTTGTGAAGATGCTGGAGGAAACAGATAACAAAAGTGTCTATATCCACAGTAGCATCCACAGTGGCAGCATCATGTTGTGGGGGTGCGTTGCTACAGGAGGGACTGGTGCACTTCACAAAATAGATGGCATCATGAGGGGGGAACATTATGTGGATATATTGAAGCAACATCTCAAGATATCAGTCAGGAAGTTAAAGCTTGGTCACAAATGGGTCTTCCAAATGGACAATGACCCCAAGCATACTTCCAAAGTTGTGGCAAAATGGCTTAAGGACAACAAAGTCAAGGTATTGGAGTGGCCATCACAAAGCCTTGACCTCAATCCTATAGAAAATGTGTGGGCAGAACTGAAAAAGCGTGTGAAAGGAAGGAGGCCTACAAACCTGACTCAGTTACACCAGCTCTGTCAGGAGGAATGGAACAAAATTCACCCAACTTATTGTGGGAAGCTTGTGGAAGGCTACCCGAAACTTTTGACCCCAAGTTGAACAATTTAAAGGCAATGCTACCAAATACTAATTGAGTGTATGTAAACTTCTGACCCACTGGGAAAGTGATGAAAGAAATAAAACCTGAAATAAATCATTCTCTCTACTATTCTGTCTGACATTTCACATTCTTAAAATGAAGTGGGGATCCTATCTGACCTAAAACAGGGAATTTTTACTTGGATTAAATGTCAAGAATTGTGAAAAACTGAGTTTAAATGTATTTGGCTAAGGTGTATGTAAACTTCCAACTTCAACTGTATATGAATAAGGTGAAATCTATTTCAATTGGGTGTTGGAATGCACTGCTATATTAAAGCAATTCAGAGCTAACTTTTTGACATGTTCTGTTGCAGATTCAAAGCCAGATGAACTCATTGCAGAATATATCCATAGTCGTGAATGAATAAGCATATTTATTTGACACGAATGCACCTAGTCACCCATCAATCACGCCAAACAGCTGAAATCCAACCATTACATTGTTTTAAAGAAATCAAATAGTAAACAATGCATACAGATGCCTTTTATACATGACATATCTGATTTTTTMATCAATGCCACAAACCTGGGACATCGAAGATTACCATATGAACTATTATTACTATCAGAGAGCACACAGATTCTTCTGCTTTTCCATTTAAGGAATAAAACCAGCACAAATAAACCAAAATGTAAAACAGCATACTGTGATTTTGGTGGGTGAGTTACAAATGCAAAAACTGGATGTTTAACTGCGAACATATCAATGTTTTCTCTCGATTCGGCAGTCTCGTCCAGATCAACATGGCCCTGGTGAGTGGTGTGAAGCTTGAGACAGGCATTTGTAGTGAGCTCCAACATTTTTTTGCCGTTTTACTTTAGTCCCATAATAATGCAAACAGGATGCATGTTTTGGTGTATTTTTATTCTGTACAGGCTTCCTTCTTTTCACTCCGTCATTTAGGTTAGTATTGTGGAGTAGCTACAATGTTGTTGATCCTTTGTCAAGATTTCTCCTATCACAGCCATTAAACTCTGTAACTGTTTTAAAGTTACCATTGCCTCATGGTGAAATCCTACATGAAACATAGCCCTAATTTGAAGTGTTTCTAAAATCCACAATGGATAAAATGAATGGTGGGAAAAGAATTGGAACCATTTCCGTGTTTGACTACTAGGTTTTATGGGTATTATGACTCATACTATGGTAGACTATTACTTGCTGGCAAACATTCTGATGCTGTATTATTATTATTTCATTATAACACTAAAGCGTATTTCTTTATATCACATATGCACTTCCTGATGATCATCAGATTGGGTAGTGTGGTGGTGTGGTTTGAGAGAAGCATTAAAGCTCAGCTCTCTTTTTTAACTCTATTCACCTCTGTCCTTGTGCTTCATTGCTATCATCATCATCGTCATCATCGCCGTCATCAGCATTGTCATCATCATCATCAAACATCTTTACCATTGTAATCATCCATCATAATTTTGGTCAACATCATCATCATCATCATCATCATCATCATCATCATCATCATCATCATTTTGATCAACAACTAGGCTACCCTATCTGACCTCTTTCCCTGCCTAAGCTGAGCTAGAACAATACCACACCCGTGACTGTCACCTGAAATTACTTATCTGCTGAAATGACTGAAATCACTTGCTCTCTGGGACCCACAGACATTTTTTTATGAATCATTGGTGAACTGCAGCCAGCGGCCTCTAATGTTTTGCTTTGGAAGGTAATCACATTATTTTCGTAGAAAAAAAAAAAGAGAAATTGCAGCTAAGTGAGTCATTTCTTCTGTTAAGCTCTGAAACAAATAATCCCAAAAGTGTTCTGTCATGCATATTTCATGAGAGACATCATAAGAGCAGCTGGCATTTCTCCTAAAATAACGAGGAACTTTTATAGATGTAAATACTCAAGTTCATTCTGGTGTTCTCTTCACACACTACACTAAATCAGTTTGGAACAACTCAGACAAACTAGGAATGTTTACCATCAACTTTTTTCTCTGGATAAGTTTCGGCCCTCATAACCCATTGACCCTTGCCTATGGTACAGAAATGTTATTCTACACAGAATAAAAATATAAACGCAACATGTAAAGTGTTGGTCCCATGTTTCATGAGCTGTAATAAAAAAATCACAGAAATGTTCCATACGCACAGAAAGCTTATTTCTCTGTGCACAAATGTGTTAACATCCCTGTTAGTGAGCATTTTTCCTTGCCAAGATAATCCATCCACTTGACAGGTCTGGCTCCACATCTGGCTTCTTTACTTGCGGAATCGTCTGAGAGGAGGTGGGGGGGTGCGCTGAGTTTTTCTGTCTGTAATAAAGCGCTTTTGTGGAGAAAACCTCATTCTGATTGGCTGGGCTTGGTTTCATAAAGCCTTCATAATGCCTTCGTAAGCACTACATAAATATGTTTACAAAGCATCTATCACCATATGTCATGCTTTATAATGGGTTAATAAATGTGGCATAACTGTGTGCCATAATCACCACTGTCAAATGTGACATAAACAACAATGTCGAATATGATATAAACATATGCTTTATAAAGGGTGACATGTTGTGCTGAAGGATGGCACACGCTCTAAACTGAAGTCATGTTAGTCACATTACACTTCATCTCATTCCCAGACAATTCCGCCCAAATGTGCGGAAGGTCTGGCGGACCAATGCATCAAACTTGGCTGGGTTAGGTTTAAAATAAGATTTTAAGGAGATAAATATGGAAATGGTCAGGGTTTAKCCTTAATTATGACTTTGTGGCTGTGTTAACTAGTGACGAGCAGGGGGGATGTTTTTGCTAGCAAAAGACATAGCCTGATTACAAATACTTTACTCAGTAAGGTCACTACCATAGAATTCTATGTTCACTCCCAACTGTGAATGGTTGATATCCCAGGCTTATATGTGCTGTGTGCAATAGCCAGGGGATGACGTTACACCAAGAAACACTGACCTTGATGAAAGCCCCCAACATAAGGACATTGAAAGTGCCTTTCTTGAAACCATGTTCCTCAGTATACAAACACACACACAACAACATAACGAGCCATACCGTGCGGTGCTGGTCCCAGTCGGGTCTTTGACAATTCACCTCCTACCCCTTCTGAAAGATCAGCCACAAAATGTTGGCACCATTGTAACAGGTTGTAATCAAGCCCTGGTCTCCAGCATGGGAACATACGAGGCATACCTGGTGCAGTAGTCTCAGGTTGGACTACTCCAAATCTTCTTGGCTCTGACACACACACACACACACATGTACAAACGCACGTTTTGTAGGTCCATCAACCAATTTAAATACCTCTCACAACCTACAGTAACCTATGGATCATGAGAACCTTCATAAATCAGCAGAATGTTAATAACCTATTTATTGACACTTCATGTAGTGTCCTGTAATACTTTGTTTGAAGTGATACACCTTCGGTCATTCATAACACATCCATAAAGACTATATATTACATGACGCTGTACTTACTTTAAAGTCAGACCCTTTTGGTCATTTATAGCACATACATACAGTGCATTCGGAMCCCTTGACTTTTTCCACATATTGTCATGTTACAGAYTTATTCTAAAATTGATTAAATAAATGTTTTTCTTCATAATTCTACAYACAATACCCCATAATGACAAAGCGAAAACAGGTTTCTACAAATTTTTGCAAATGTATACCGTATTTACATAAGTATTCAGACCCTATGTAATGAGACTCAAAATTGAGCTAAGGTGCATTCTGTTTCCATTTATCATCTTTGAGATGTTTTTACAACCTGTGGTAAATTCAATTGATTGTAAATTATTTGGAAAGGCACACACCTGTCAATATAAGATCCCACAGTTGACAGTGAATTGTTCTTAGAGCTCCGAGACAGGATTGTATCGAAGCACAGATCTGGGGAAGGGTACCACAACATTTCTGCAGCATTGAAGTTCCCCAACAACACAGCAGACACCATCATTCTTAAATGGAATAAGTTTGGAAACACCAAGACTCTTCCTAGTGCTGGCCGCTCGGCCAAACTGAGCAATCGGGGGAGAAGGGTCTTGGTCAGGCAGGTGACCAAGAACCCGATGATCACTCTGACAGAGCTCCAGAGTTCCTCTGTGGAGATGGGAGAACCTTCCAGAAGGACAACCATCTCTGCAGCACTCCACCAATCAGGCCTTTATGGTAGAGTGGCCAGATGGAAGCCATTGCTCAGTAAAAGGCATATGACAACCCGCTTGGAGTTTGCTAAAAGGCACCTAAAGGRCTCTCAGACCATGAKRAACAAGATTCTCTGGTCTGATAAAACTAAGATTGAATTCTTTAGCTGAATGGCAAGCGTCAAGTCTGAAGGATACCTGGCACCATCCCTACTGTGAAGCATGGCTGCATCATGCTTTGGGGATGTTTTTCAGCGGCAGGGACTGGGAGACTAGCCAGGATCGAGGGAAAGATGAACGGAGCAAAGTACTGAGAGATCCTTGATCAAAACCTGCTCCCGAGCACTCAGGACCTAAGACTGGGGCAAAGGTTCRCCTTCCAACAAGACTATGACCCTAAGCACACAGCCAGGACAACGCAGGGGTGGCTTCGGGACAAGTTTCTGGATGTCCTTGAGTGGCCCAGCCAGAGCCCGGACTTGAACCCAATCGAAAAAATCTCTGGAAAGACCTTAAAATAGCCGTGCAGCTGCGCTCCCCATCCAGCCTGACAGCTTGAGAGGAGATGCAGAGAAGAATGAGAGAAACTCCCCAAATATAGGTGTGCCAAGCTTGTAGCGTCATACCCAAGAAGACTCGGGGCTGTAATCGCTGCCGAAGGTGCTTCAACAAAGTACTGAGTAAAAGTCTGAATACTTATGTAAATGTATATTTCAGTAAAAAAGATTATACATGACCAAAAATGTCTAAAAGCCAGTTTTTGCTTAGTCATTATGGAGTATTGTGTGTAGACTGATGAGGAAAAAAACAATTTAATCCATTTTAGAATTAAACTGTAACATAACAAAATGTTGAAAAAGTCAAGGGGTCTAAAGACTTTCTGAATGCACTGTAAATGTCTTGTATCATATGACGCTGTACTTACTATAAAGTCAGACACATTTGGTCATTCATAACACACACATGAAGGCTTAATGATGTAAAACAAATGTATTAACACTTAGGGAATGATCACTAACAGCTAAAACAAATAAACATTACCATACATTTCCTTTTATTTTTACATTTTTGAAACAATACAAATATAAGTTGGAAAAAGTGCAGCAATGCAATTACATTACACAGGGCTGTGAAAGTGTAGCTGGTCCTTGAGGTGGTGGGCAAATGGTTCTTGCTGGAGGTACTGCATGTTGGTTCCAACCTTAAAAGTAACAACAACAAAAAGTTACCAGGTCTGTTAGGAAATGCTTTTGTCACACCATCTGGATAAAGGTATTTCTGTGCAGTGCCAGAAATACTTTAAACGTTTTTTGCATGACTGCACTTTAGAATCGTGTCATCCTGCAGCACAGCATTTTGGAGAAAGTTGAGGTCAGGTCCAATATTGGCTATGCACCCAAGAGGGGAAGAGGTTTGGTCATCCTAGAAATATTTTAGAGTAATATAATTAAGCAATAACGCTCAAGGAGATGTGGTATATGGCCAATATACCACGGCTAAAGGCTGTTCTTATGCACGATGCAACGTTGAGTGCCTGGATACACGTATTATCCAGGGTATAAATGGCATTATACCACAAACCCCTGAGGTCTGCTATTAGAACAGTAAAAATAAATGTTTTGTCATACCCGTGGTATATGATCTGATTTAGCACGTCTTTCAGCCAATCAGCATTCAGGGCTCAAACCACACAGTTTGTAATATAATATAATATAATATATAATATTTAGCAGACACTTTTATCCAAAGCAATTTACAGTCATGTGTGCATACATTTTTACGTATGTTGGTCCCGGCAATCAAACCCACAATCCTGGCGTTGCAATGCTCTACCAAGATGCATGACCAGGTTATAAATGCTAAAAAATGCTTTGTGAAGCTTCAATTTAATATGATTGATAAAGCCTTTATTAAGCAGTGCTTATGCCACTCTTTATAAAGCACAAGCTTATGTCATATTTGACATAGTGGGTTATGTCACATTTGACATTGGTGGATATGTCACACAGTTATGCCACATTTACGAACTCTTTATAGAGCATGACATACGGTTATAGATGATTTGTGACACATTTATGTAGTGTTTATTAAGGCTTTTTGAAGCCTTTATAAGCTGCAAGTCATTTAAAGCGGGACCGTTTTATCTATAATTTGCAGTGATATGTAGTTCTATGTAATTTACTGTAATTGCCGAGTCCTAGTGAATTACAGTACATGAGGTATTCCCCTGTAGTGACATGGAACGTGTTACCTAGTTTACTTATCATGACACTTGACACATCATGACACCTCTTCCTAAACATCTCAACAAGTCAACAAAGGCATATGTGGGTCAGTTCCTCACATTCCTATATTTCACATTTCCAAATGATTTCTTAGAAGAAATTATATTTTGAGTGTGTGTGAGTGGACAAAAGAGACAAAAGACCGAGACAAGCTGTATAACTCACCAGAAGGGAAATCAACTTTCTTTGCCTTGGCCATATGTTACCACGATGATGATCCATGACATCAATCTCTCTGTTGACATATGCCAGCAGCCTACGTTTCTGGTGCTCGTGCTGGTCGTCTGTATGCCCATCTGGGCCACAACTGTCTGTCTATTGGCATCTGTAAAACAGGGACAGATGGAAGGAAACTGGATTTTTCTCTGCCAAGAGAGTTTAAACGGCATCAATGCAACATATAAGAATTGAGAAGCAGATAAGATAAGGTAATCTTTGGTRCCAGGTTTGGTACCCAACTGAATTAATGCATTGTTACCAGCCCACGCATTAACACAATAGTATGTTAGATTGAATCTCAGTATTTACACTTACAGGACCATGTGATACTAATTTCAGGACCACTTGGTAACCTGTATTGTTTATTTTATGCCGGGTCCATTCAAGCATACAGTATTCAGACCCCTTGACTTTTCCCACATTTTGTAACGTTACAGCCTTATTCTAAAATTAATTAAATTGTATTTTTCCCCACATCAATCTACACACAATACCCCATAATGACAAAGCAAAAACAGCGTTGTAGAAATTTTTGCAAAAATGAAATAAAAACTGAAATATCACTTTTACATACAGTAAGTATTCAGACCCTTTACTCAGTACTTTGTTGAAGAACGTTTGGCAGCGATTACAGCATTGAGTCTTACTGGGTATGATGCTACAGGCTTGGAACACTTGTATTTGGGGAGTTTATCCCATTCTTCTCTGCAAATCCTCTCAAGCACTGTCAGGTTGGATGGGGAGCGTTGCTACACAGCTATTTTCAGGGCTCTCCAGTGATGTTCGATCCGGTTCAAGTCCGGGCTCTGGCTAGGCTTCTTGTCCCGAAGCCCCTCCTGCGTTGTCTTGGCTGAGTGCTTAGGGTCGTTATCTTGTTGTAAGGTGAACCTTCGCCCCAGTCTGAGGTCCTGAGCGCTCTGGAGCAGGTTTTCATCAAAGGTTCTCTCTGTACTTTTCTCCACTCATCCTTGCCTAGATCCTGGCTAGTCTCCCAGTCCCTGCCACTGAAAAACATCCCCACCGCATGATGCTGCCATCACCATGCTTCACTTTAAGGATGGTGCCAGGTATCCTCCAGACATGACGCTTGGCATTCAGGCCATCAGACCAGAGAATCTTGTTTCTCTTTAGGTGCCTTTTGGCAAACTCCAAGCGGGCTGTCATCTGTCTTTTACTGAGTAATGGCCACTCTACCATAAAGGCCTGATTGGTGGAGTGCTGCAGAGATAGTTGTCCTTCTGGAAGGTTCTCTCATCTCCACAGAGGAACTCTAGAGCTCTGTCAGAGTGACCATCGGGTTCTTGGTCACCTCCCTGACCAAGACCCTTCTCCCCCGATTGCTCAGTTTGGCCGGGTGGCCAGCACTAGGAAGAGTCTTAGTGGTCCCAAACTTCTTCCATTTAAGAATGATGGAGGCCACTGTGTTCTTAGAGACCTTCAATGCTGCAGAAATGTTGTGGTACCTTCCCCAGATCTGTGCCTCAACACAATCCTGTCTCGACGCTCTACGGTCAATTCCTTCAACCCCATGGCTTGGTTTTTGCTCTGACATGCACTGTCAACTGTGGGACCTTATATTGACAGGCAAGTGCCTTTCCAAATCAGGCAAGTGCCTTTCCAAATCATGTCCAATCAATTGAATTTACAACAGGGGTACTACAATCAAGTTGTAGAAACATCTCAAGGATGATCAATGGAAACAGGCACCTGAGTTTAATTTTGAGTCTCATAGCAAAGGGTCTGAATACTTATGTAAATAAGGTATTTCTCTTTAGTTTTTTAAAATACATTTGCAAAAATGTATGAAAACCTGTTTTGACTTTGTCATTATGGGGTATTGTGTGTAGATTGATGAGGATTTTTTTCATTTAATCATTTTTAGAATAAGGCTGTAACGTAACAAAATGTGGAAAAAGTCAAGGGATCTGAATACTTTCAGAAGGCACTGTATGTTCCCTGGGTCAGCCTCCTTCTAGCATTTAGTCTGATTAAGGTGAATGGTTCTGCTAGAGTGATTGTCAATATTGACAACACACATTCACCAGACTGTGAAGTGATTCAGGATTAGTTGGGGTCACCCTGGATTTACTTTTCATGCTGGAATATTCTCACAATGAGTATAGCCTGATATATGGTCTGCATCCCAAATGGCACCTTATCCCGTATAGTGCACCACTTTTGACCATAGCCCTATGGGCTTTGCATTATATAGGAAATAGGGTGCCATTTGGGACGCAGGCATGGATATTTGATAGCAGAGGTTCCACCACCTTTATCCTACTCGATATCATATATATCAACGTATGTATCTTTTGTAAGTGAATCATGGCCATGATGCCCTTTACAATGGGAGACACAAACATTACAATGTCAAAGCAACCAATTTTGTCAGTCATCATTTGACTCTATTTTTACAGATTGCTAACTTCCATWCCTGTGCCACATGTTAGCCACAATGGGCACAACAGTGCATTAATTCAATCTGACCACTATGTCAGTAATCGTGGGATACAGAGGGGCATATCCATTCTATCTATTGTATTTCTTTGGCATGGACATTGCTAGCGGCCAGACAGTGGGGTGTGCGGCTGTATTCTAAGCAGCCCCTGGACTGCTGCTAGAGAGATTTGCAGGCAAGAAGGAACAGACGAAGAGAGTGGAGAGACAGAGGAAGTAAACAATAAGCCTTTTGTCCCTGCCCCCCCCCCCCCCCCATTCATCTGAAGAACATAAGGAAATGCCAAGGGGATTAAATGTGTTACTCCAAAAACTTTTTTCTTCTCGCTGCTCAGACTGCAAATTAAAAGATGGGGAAAAGGGGGTGGGGGGGGGTTAAAAAAACGTTAATTGCTTGCCAATCGATAATTCTATAATTACTTTGTGACAAATGCCTCGCTTGCAGCGTCGGGGTGGGTTCAGAAGGGAGTGGGAGGTTACGGGTGGGTGGGGATGTTTGAAGGGATTGGCTGCAATCGGAAAAGGAAATATTTGCTTTTGTGGCTACAAGCGTGGCTGCCCCAGCATTGTGACATGGAATTTGTGTCAGGTTTAAACAAGAAGCACAACCCTCTAGGGAACCTTCTAGGGCTCAAAGAAGAATGTACACACACACGCACACAAACCATCAAGCCAAACACCCTTTGCAGAGAGCTGGTTATGTAGAAAAATACTAACTATTCAATCAGAGTGTAGATCATTGTTTTAAAACACACACACACATGCACGCWYACACATAATGAAAGTTGTCAGAAATACGTCATCAGTAGCGTAGAGTATTCTGTCAAAGCCATAAAATAATAACTTGTAGGGCTATTCAAGTCCTGCTCTCAGAGGCTGAAGTACCAAAGTGCCACTGTACCACGTCTTTTCTTCCTGATGTTAATTGATTCATTATTAATGAGATTACAACCTACAGTGCTTTCAAAAAGTATTCACACCTCTCGACTTTTTAAAAATTATGTTGCGTTACAGCCTGAATTTAAAATGGATTAAATTGAGATTATATGTCACTGGCCTACACACAATACCGCATAATATCAAAGTGTTATTATGTTTTAGACATTTTTACAAAATCATTCAAATGAAAAGCTGACATGTCTCGAGTCAATAGAATTCAACCCTTTTGTTATGGCAAACCTAAATAACTTCTGGAGTAAAACATTTGCTAAACAAGTCACATAATAAATTGCATTGACTACCTCATCTCTGTACCCCACACATACAATTACAGTGCCTTCAGAAAGTATTCATACCCCTTGACTTATTCCACATTTTGTTGTGTTACAGCCTGAATTCAAAATAGATTAAATATTTTTTCTCATCCATCTACACACAATAACCCTTAATGACAAAGTGAAAACATGCATTTGTATTTTTTTTGCACATTTATTGAAAATGAAATAAGAAATATCTMATTTATATAAGTATTCACACCCAAGTCATGACTTTGTAGAAGCACTTTTGGCAGCGATTACAGCTGTGAGTCTTTCTGGATAAGTCTTTACGAGCTTTCCACACCTGGATTGTGCAATACTTGTCCATTATTCTTTTCAGAATTATTCAAACTCTGTCAAGTTGGATGTTGATCATTGCTAGACAACCATTATCAGGTCTTGCCATAGATTTTCAAGTAGATTTAAGTCAAAACTTGGCCACTCAGGAACATTCACTTGTCGTGTAAAATTGTAAGATTATGTTATAATGTTTACATTACATTATAATAGTTGTTACATTCAACGGAATAGAGTATTGTGTGTGTGTGTTCCACTGAGGATGGTTCTCTATGAGATAGCACCGACAGAGGAGATTTACGATGTCTTTTGGGTAATAAAGCCTAAAGAGCATTCCAGATAACATGAGCTAATAGTTCTGTTCTATGCCGTATCAGGGAGAGACAGTTCCCTTTTGGAGTGAGAGGGCCAGACACTGGTCTTTACAGTGAGAACTGTTGACACAGCAGTAACTGTCTGCTATGTTTTATAGATATCTTTCATACAAATCTTAACCTTTGTGAACTGTTCCTAAGATCTGTGATTCGTCATGTAAGTTGAGAGGTGTACAACTTACATGACGAATGTTGGCTATAAAAGATCTTTGTACTTTTCTGTTGGTACTTTTCAATGGTTCATTAGAGATAGTTTATCATTGAAAGTCAAAAAGGCTATTGCAAAGCTTATTATTATTAGATGGAGTTTAATCTTGTCAATAGGGGGGCGCTGTTTTCACTTTGGAAAAAATCGTGCCCAAATGAAACGGCCTCGTACTCTTTTCTAGATCATACAATTACTATTGGATAGAAAACACTCAGAAGTTTTTAAAACTGTTTGAATTATGTCTGTGAGTAAAACAGAACTCATTTTGCAGCAAACTTCCATGCAGGAAGTGAAAAATCTGAAAACGAGGCTGTTTCAGGGCCTGCCTATTCAATTGCCTTATATTTATCGATATGCATGCACTTCATACGCCTTCCACTAGATGTCAACAGGCAGTGGAAGGTGGAATGGGGTGTCTAGCTTGATCTGAGGCCAAACAAGAGCTTTTGGAGTGGCAGGTCAGGAATTTTCTTTGTCTACCAAGGCGCGCCGCGGAGCTCGACATTGGCTTCTGAAAAGCGTTATGTATACACGGCAAATATCTCCGGCTCTGATTTTATTTGATACATGTGATAATAACATCATAAAGTAGTTTTTTTCAACAGAGTTTTATCAGTTTATTCAACATTTATTGGGACTTTTGGAATTTTCCGTTCTTTGCGCCAAGAGTTGATGGGCATGTTCGCGCCACATGGCTAGCCAAGGTTGCTAATTCGACAGAAGAAATGGACATTCTAAAACCAACACGATTTATTCTGGACCAAGGACTCCTTGTACAACATTCTGATGGAAGCTCAACAAGTAAGAAAACATTTATGATGTTATTCTGTATTTCTGTGTAAAATGTTGAGTCCTATTCTCCGCCGTTTTGGTGAGCGCTGTCTCGCAATAACGCAAGCTGTATGTTATGGTAAAGTTTTTTTTTAAAAATCTAACACAGCGGTTGCATTAAGAACCAGTGTATCTTTCATTTGCCATACAACAAGTATTTTTATGTAAAGTTTATGATGAGTTCTTTGGTCAGATTAGGTGAGTGTCCAAAATATCTCCGGAGATTCTGGTGAATCGATGCTACGTATTCACAATGTAATCAGAATTTGTAGCTCTAAATATGCACATTTTCGAACAAAACATATTGTATTGTATAACATGATGTTATAAGACTGTCATCTGATGAAGTTGGTCAAGGTTAGTGATTAATTTTATATCTTTTGCTGGTTTTTGCGAAAGCTACCTTTTGCATTTGAATAAATGCGTTTGTGTGTTTGGCTTTGTGGTGAGCTAATATAATTCTATATTGTGTTTTCGCTGTAAAACACTTAAAAAATCGGAAATATTGGCTGGATTCACAAGATGTTTATCTTTCATTTGCTGTACACCATGTATTTTTCATAAATGTTTTATGATGAGTATTTAGGTTTCACGTTGCTCTCTGTAATTATTCTGGCTGTTTTGGTGATATTTTTGATGGTAGCTGCAATGTAAAACTATGATTTATACCTCAAATATGCACATTTCGAACAAAACATAAATGTATTGTATAACATGTTATAAGACTGTCATCTGATGAAGTTGTTTCTTGGTTAGTGACTAATTTTATCTCAATTTTGTCGGTTTTGTAAAGCGACCTATGCGGTAGAAACATGGTGAAAATATGCGGTTGTGTGTTTGCCTATCTGTGGTTAGCTAATAGAAATACATATTGTGTTTTCGCTGTAAAACATTTTAAAAATCGGAAATGATGGCTGGATTCACGAGCTGTTTATCTTTCATTTGCTGTATTGGACTTGTGATTTCATGAAAATTATATTATATGATATCCCTGTCCCGTTAGGCTAGGCTATGCTAGTCAGCTTTTTTGATGAGGAGGATCCCGGATCCGGGAGAGAGAAGCGGTAGAGGTTTGTATAACTCTGACTGGTGTGTAGTTTGTAACTCTCCTCATTTGGTAAAGCAGAAAAATGCCACCACATTTGGCGACGAGGATGGGATATGTTGAGCTGAAAGTGATTCAGGTGTGAATAAGGAAACATTTTGTGATAATGTATTCTGATGATTATTGATTCTTGGATTGTTTAGGTAACACCAGTGAATTTGAGCAGGAAGTTCATGTATTCTAACATTATAATCTGTTTCCATTATGTGGAACAATGTCAGGTCATTAATTAACTTCTCTAGGGTATGTGGGACGGTAGCGTCCCACCTCGTCAACAGCCAGTGAAACTGCAGGGCGCCAAATTCAAAACAACAGAAATCCCATAATTTAAATTCCTCAAACATACAAGTATTTTACACCATTTTAAATATACACTTGTTATAAATCCAGCCAAAGTGTCCGATTTCAAAAGGGTTTTGAGACGAAAGCACACCAAACGATTATGTTAGGTATGAGCCAAGTCACAGAAAAAGACAGCCATTTTTCCAGCCAAAGGGAGGAGTAACAAAAAGCAGAAATAGAGATAAAATTAATCACTAACCTTTGATGATCTTCATCAGATGACACTCATAGGACTTCATGTTACACAATACATTTATGTTTTGTTCGGTAAAGTTCATATTTATATAAAAAAATCTGACTTTAGGCGGGACGCTACTGTCTCACTTGGCAAAAAGCCTGAGAAAATGCAGAGCGCCAAATTCAAAATTAATTACTATGAAAATTACTATAAAAATCTAACTTTCATTAAATCACACATGAAAGATACCAAATTAAAGCTACACTGGTTGTAAATCCAGCCAACATGTCAGAATTCAAATAGGCTTTTCGGCGAAAGCAAACGATGCTATTATCTGAGGATAGCACAATAGTAAACAAAGACAGAAAAAAATATTTCAACCCTGCAGCAGCGAACAAAAAGCAGAAATAAAAATATAATTCATGCCTTACCTTTGACGAGCTTCTGATGTTGGCACTCCAATATGTCCCAAAAACATCACAAATGGTCCTTTTGTTCGATTAATTCTGTCGATATATATTCAAATTGTCAATTTATTTGGACGCGTTTGATCCAGAAAAACACCGGTTCCAACTTGCTCAAACGTGACTACAAAATATCTCAAAGGTTACCTGTAAACTTTGCCAAAAAATGTCAAACTACTTTTGTAATACAACTTTAGGTATTTTTTAACGTTAATACTCGATAAAATTGAAGACGGGATGATCTGTGTTCAATACAAGAAAGACAGGTCTCTAAATTATATGCATATTCTACGATCTGGACCTGAGAAATAGTCTGTTTACCTTGGGAACGTTATTTTTTTTWAATTATAATAATCTCTTTTTTTTTTCTTTTTTTTWAAGAACGTTCCCAGGGTAAACAGACTATTTCTCAGGTCCAGATTGTAGAATATGCATATAATTTACAGATTAGGATAGAAAACACTCCAAAGTTTCCAAAACGGTCAAAATATTGTCTGTGAGTATAACTGATCAGTAAAACTGATTCTGCAGACGAAAACCTGAGAAGATATAACCCGGAAGTGATATATTTTTTAAAGATTCTGTGTTTCCTGGCCCGTCTTTCTTCCATTTAAAGGGTTATCAACCAGATTCCTTTTCCAATGGCTTCCTCGGGCTGTGACCAGGCTTTAGACATAGTTTCAGGCTTTTATTTTGAAARATTAACGAGATCTTTCAAAAGTAGTCAGGTGTCCTCGGAATAGTGCCTGCGCGCCAGAGGGGAGCTCTCCATTTTGCTTTTCTCTCTTATTGAATAGGTTACGGTCCGGTTGAAATATTATCGATTATGTTTGTTAACTTCTTATGGCTGCAGGGGCAGTATTGAGTAGCCTGGATAAAAGGTGCCCATTTCAAACGGCCTCGTACTCAATTCTTGCTCGTACAATATGCATATTATTATTACTATTGGATAGAAAACACTCTCTAGTTTCTAAAACCGTTTGAATTATATCTGTGAGTAAAACAGAACTCATTTTGCAGCAAACTTCCTGTCAGAAAGTGAAAAATCTGAAATCGAGGCTCTGTTCCAGGGCCTCCCTAATCGTTTGCTTGAAATCTATTAGTATACATGCACTTCATACGCCTTCCAACTAGATGTCAATAGGCAGTGAGAGGTGAAATGGGGTCTCTAGCTCTTTCTATGGTCAAAAGAGAGAGCTTGGAATGACAGGACCCAATTTCCTTGCTCAGGAAGACGCGGAAAGGACTTCCGCATTGGCTTCTGAAAAGCTTTGTTATAGACGGCAAAATATCTCCGGCTTTGATTTTATTTGATAAATGTGACAATATCATCGTAAAGTATGTTTTTTCAATATAGTTTAATCAGATTATTGAAATTTTTCGGGAGTTTTGGCGTGTTCCGTTCTCTGCGTTGTTGACGATGGAGAGGTTCGCGCCATTGGCAAGTTTTGCTTGCAAATTCGAGAGGGAAAAAAGGACATTCTAAATCCAAACAACGATTGTTCTGGACAAAGGACCACTTGTACAAGATTCTGATGGAAGCTCAACAAAGTAGGACCCATTTATGATGTTATTTTCCTATTTCTGTCGAGAATGTGTTGTTGTGTTTTCCGCCTTGAGTTTTGGCGCTGTTGTCGCTATAACGTAAGCTGTATGTCGTAATGAAGTTATTTTTAGAATTCTAACACGCGATTGCATTAAGAACTAGTGTATCTATCATTTGCTGTACAACAAGTATTTTTTAGTAACGTTTATGATTAGTTTTTGGTCAGAATAGGTGAGTGTCAGAAATATATCCGGACATTCTGGGAAAAAGATGCTAAGTTTTCACAATGTATAACCACGGATTTCAGCTCTAAATATGCACATTTTCGAACAAAACATAAGTGTATTGTATAACCTGATGTTATAGGACTGTCATCTGATGAGGTTTGTCCAGGTTAGTGAAAAATTATATATCTTTTGCTGTTTTCTTGCGATCGCTAACTTTTGCTGCTGATAAATGGGTTGTTGTTTTTGGCTATGTGGTAAGCTAATATAATGCTATATTGTGTTTTCGCTGTAAAACACTTAAAGAATCGGAAATATTGGCTGGATTCACAAGATGTGTCTTCATTTGCTGTACACCATGTATTTTCATAAATGTTTTATGATGAGTATTTAGGTATTTCAATTTGGTCTCTGTAATTGTTCTAGCTGCTTCGGTGCTATTTCCGATTGTAGCTGCAATGTAAAACTATGATTTATACCTCAAATATGCACATTTTCGAACAAAACATAGATTATTGTATAACATGTTATAAGACTGTCATCTGATGAAGTCGTTTCTGGTTAGTTTGGTTGGTTCTTGGTTAGTTTGGTTGGTTTTGTGCATTGCTACCTGTGCTGTGAAAAATGTCTTGCTTTTTTCTATTTGGTGGTGAGCTAACATAAATATACGTGTGTTTTCGCTGTAAAACGTTTAAAAATCGGACATGTTGGTTGGATTCACAAGATGTTTATCTTTCATCTGCTGTATTGGACTTTGTTAAAACAACCTGAGGATTGATTATAAAAAACATTTGACATGTTCTACGACCATTACGGATACTTTTTGGAATTTTCGTCGAACGGAACGAGGCTTTGGTTTTCTGAACATAAAGCGGGAACCCAAATGGCTTTTTTTGTGATAAAAGTAATATTTATCGAACAAAAATAACTTTGTCGTGTAACTGGGAGTCTCGTGAGTGCACAAACCAAAGATTATCTAAGGTAAGCGATTATTTTATTGCTTTTCTGACTTTCGTGACCAAGCTAACCAAGCTAATTTAAGGCTAACTGTTCTAGCATTGATTGCTACACTCACAAAAGCTTGGATTTATTTCGCTGTAAAGTATTTTCTAAATCTGACACGATAGTGTATTACAACAAGCTAAGCTGTGTTTTGGTATATTTCACTTGTGATTGCATGATTATAAATATTTTTTGTAATATTTTTGCATTTGGCGCCCTGCAATTCTAGYGGTTGTTTAGGAAAATGATYCCGTAAAAGGGATCCGTAGCGCAGAGAAGTTAAAAACAACCTGAGGATTGATTATAAAAAACATTTGACATGTTTCTACGACCATTACGGGATACTTTTTGGAATTTTCGTCGATCGGAACGAGGCTTTGGTTTTCTGAACATAACGCGCAACCCAAATGGCTTTTTTTTGTTATAAAAGTAATATTTATCGAACAAAAATAACATTTGTTGTGTAACTGGGAGTCTCGTGAGTGCAAACATGCGAAGATTATCAAAGGTAAGCGATTCATTTTATTGCTATTCTGACTTTCATGACCATGCTAATTTGGGGCTAGCTGTTCTAGCATTGATTGATACACTCACAAAAGCTTGGATTGCTTTCGCTGCAAAGCATATTTTCAAAATCTGACACGATAGGTGGATTAACAACAAGCTAAGCTGTGTTTTGGTATATTTCACTTGTGATTGCATGATTATAAATATTTTTAGTAATATTTTGCGCCCTGCAATTCAGCGGTTGTTTAGGAAAATGATCCCGTAAAAGGGATCCGTAGCGCAGAGAAGTTAACAGCTGACAGTCCGCAAAGAAGGATTCCTGATGCATTATGGACTATGAACGACTACAGAGCAGATGAAACAGACAATATTCTCCCGTTCTGTATGAACATTTTTTCAAACACACCAAGAACCGAGGCTATAACCTTCCCATTAACTGCCCCGGGAACCTCCACCCACTCGCGTCATGTTCGAGACCCCAACGCACAACTCAGGCGCAAGTGCACTCCGCAGAATCACCCCAGCCCGAGAAGTGTTACTGGGCCAGAAACTTGCTGCTTCAAGAAACGGCGTTATATAGACACGGTATGAAGCCAATATGTTAGTTATACATATTTTATTATTATTTATACATTTTTATTATTGAAGATGTTAAAACAATGACAAATAATGTTTTTTCAGACTCCAACGATACACACCAGGTAGAATCTGGAACCCAAGGCATCCGCGATTCGTCAGAACAGCCAGCGTAAAAAAAGCAGAGATAATTTAATTATATATTGTTGATATATAGTATTATATCTGAAATGTATTTGAAATTTTTATCTAATATATTTTATGTTTAATAACCTATTATGTATGTATATTTTTCTTTCAGACTCCTCCCCAGCGTATAACGGCACAGAAGACCATACACTACGAGAGAGGATTTCGGCGCACCAGACATTCACAATAAAACACCCCGAAACCGGATGATTTCAACGTTTTAAATGACATTTCAGAGGTAGACGACTTGATGTTGTGTGAGGCGGCCAGCCTTCTTGATTCAGCCAATTCTTTGKTAGAAACAMCCGAGCCTGAAATACAACAAGCTAGGTTTCTCACTGCCTTTTACGGGGCTCTAAAATCCAGAAAGGTTTTGCTCCACAAACGAATGGTGGCTTTACTCAAGAGGCAATACAGTCAAGATCTATCCTTCTGGCATAGAACAATGCCACGTTTGTTAAACAACAATCTGATTAAAAAACGCAAATACAGGAGCTAAAAACCTATATGTAACATGGATCCTTCCAGAATACCACAAGAACACACATCATTAATTACCCAAATGGATGAGCCAACAGACATAATTGAGACAGTTGAAACCCTGTTATCCCAGATTCCCGCCGAACTCCAAGCTTTAMTTAACCAAATTAATGAGGCTGGGGTAACAGACATAATTCCGATAGATGAAACCCTGTTATCCCAGAATCCCGCTGAACTCATAGAATTAATTAATCATATGAATGAGTCCGGGACGACCGATGAAAACCTCTTATCCCAGATCCCTGACGCACTCATATCGTTAATTAACCAGATGAATGAGAGCATAAGATCTTCTACACAGGACCCCACACAGACCCCGCCATTAACTCCCATGTCCGAAGAGTCTGAAACGCAATACGATGTATTTGAGGAATTGGAAAATTGTCTGATAAATCAGGAGGGAGACGGTCTCGATAGAAGTGTCCAGGTTGTGTACCAAAATAAATTCAGCAATACAGAGATTCGATAGTTTTTCAATTTCACATGGCTGAATCAGAATCTTGACTATGCGGTGTTTTATGTGATGATATTGGATACTCTGGACGAACTGTTAGACAGGACAACAGCTTTTGGCGAACCTCGTGATGTCTTACAGTTGGAAATTTGTGGAGATAGCATGCAAAACACTGTATCTCTGGTTTTACCTAATGGTGCCGCAGATCTTGAACAATTTATAGCCCTGCTGGAACGACTTGTTCAATCAAATTTATCCATCATAGCCGATAGGACCCTCGAGCTTGTAGTGCAAATAATACGTCAACCCCAGGGTGGCGGGGGGCAGAGAAGGAAACTAGATAGTCTCATGCAATCAGAAATCATAAGCAATAAAAGGGCATATCTCATAAACGTTCACAATCCTGGTAATAAGCTATGCTTAGCAATAGGCCTAGCACATTTACTCAACCCTGGATGTACGGATCTAGCGGCGTTACACAAGGCTAGAGAGCTCCAAACGGCCATGGGTCTAGGTATACAGGATGCGGTTGCTTTGACATAGTCAAATTTGAAAACTTTCTGAACATCAAGATTGTGGTTTTGTACCACAGTAGAGCTAATGCAGCTCTCTTGAAATTCCAAAACAACCCACAACCCCATCCTCAGATTCTGTACTTTTATGTGCAAAACGACCATTATTATGCTATTACCAACATCACAGCATGTTTAGGCGCACCATATGTGTGTCCAGCCTGTCATACAGGCTACACCCGAAAGGGGGGGCACTCTTGTCGTTATAACTGTTCAGTATGTCTGGATGAAACATGTCCAATGCAGACCTTAAACCTAACACCCTGTGTGGATTGTCAACGCACATGTAGTTCGTCCTACTGCTACGAAAAACACAACATTTAAACATGGCACCCCAAGGCCTGTAAATCTGTAAGCAGTTGTGACATTAACAAGAAATGTCCAAAATGCCATTGCAATTACAACCTTAAAATAGACAACCCTAAACCTCATGTGTGTGGAWTCATACATTGCCCCATCTGTAAAGGGCCTTTGAAAAGCAGAGAYGCAGAATTGGCTCAAGAAGTGCCACATGAGTGTTATATTCAGCCCTTGGCTGAAGATGAACATTCAGAGAAATACGTTTTTTATGATTTTGAGACTAATCAGCAATCAGGGGTTCATTTGCCTATTTTTGTATCTACCCTGACTTTCAAGGGTGAAAAGTGGTCGGCAGAGCGACCCAATTGTGCACTGCTCTTTCTRAAACACTTTAGAAAACTCCAGTACAGAAACTTCACGTTTATAGCGCACAATTCTAGAGCCTATGAATCCTACCTTCTTTTGAGCCCCTTGATACAGCAAGGCATTGCACCCAGTGTCATAGCTCAAGGTAGTAAAATCTTGTGTTTTGTAGACCCCGCCTTCAACCAGAGATACATTGACAGTTTAACCTCACTGGTGTAGGGGGCAGTATGTTCACGTCCGGATGAAAAGCGTGCCCAGAGTAAACTGCCTGCTACTCAGTCCCAGTAGCTAAGATATGAATATTATTAGTAGATTTGGATAGAAAACACTCTGCAGTTTCTAAAACTGTTTGAATGATGTCTGTGAGTATAACAGAACTCATATGGCATGCAAAAACCTGAGAAAAAATCAGACCAGGAAGTGGGAAATCTGAGGTTTGTAGGTTTGCCTATCCAATATACAGTGTCTATGGGGTCATATTGCACTTCCTAAGGCCTCCACTAGATGTCACCAGTCTTTAGAACCTTGTTTGGTGCTTCTACTGTGAAGGAGGGGGGAATGGGAGCTGATGGAGTCAGGGCTCTGGCAGAGTGCCACGAGCTCACTCAGGCGTGCCCCCGTGAGAGTTAGTTCCATCGCATTTCTATAGACAAAGGAATTCTCCGGTTTAAATATTTTTGAAGATTTATGTTAAAAACATCCTAAAGATTGATTCTATACATCGTTTGACATGTTTCTATGAACTGTAATGGAATTCTTTGACTTTTCGTCTTGTCTGCGCGTCATCAATTTGGATTTTGGAACTAAACGCGTGAACAAAAAGGGGGTATTTGGACATAAATTATGGACGTTATCGAACAAAACAAACATTTATTGTGGAACTGGGATTCCTGGGAGTGCATTCTGATGAAGATCATCAAAGGTAAGTGAATATTTATAATGCTATTTCTGACTTCTGTTGACTGCACAACATGGCGGGTATCTGTATGGCTTGTTTTGGTCTCTGAGCGCTGTACTCAGATTATAGCATGGTGTGCTTTTTCCATAAAGTTTTTTTGAAATCTGACACAGCGGTTGCATTAAGGAGAAGTGTATCTAAAGTTTCCATGATTAATACTTGTATCTTTTATCAATGTTTATTATGAGTATTCTGTAATTGATTTGCTCTCTGCAAAGTCCACGGATGTTTTGGAGGCAAAACTTACTGAACATAACGCGCCAAAGTAAACAAAATTTTTGGATATAAATATGAACTTTATCGAACAAAACATACATGTATTGTGTAACATGAAGTCCTATGAGTGTCATCTGATGAAGATCATCAAAGGTTAGTGATTCATTTTATCTCTATTCTGCTTTTTGTAACTCCTCTCTTTGGCTGGAAAAATGGCTGTGTTTTTCTGTGACTTAACATAATCGCATGGTGTGCTTTCGTCGTAACGCCTTTTTGAAATCGGACACTGTGGTGGGATTAAAAACAAGTTTATCTTTAAAATGTGTAAAATACTTGTATGTTTGAGGAATTTTAATTATGAGATTTCTGTTGTTTGAATTTGGCGCTCTGCACTTTCACTGGCGTTGTCAAGTCGATCCCGTTAACAGGATCTCAGCCAAAGAAGTTAAACTTTGGGGGAAGCTTTCCCAGAGAAGCAACATGCTAACAACGTCGATCATTACTTTCTCACGAGTCAGCAACCCTGATCGGTAGCACCCCCCAACTCACCCACTGATTAGCACAGATAGCATAGCGTCACAAGTAACTTGTAGCATCTAAATATCATTAAATCACAAGTCCAAGACACCAGATGAAAGATACAGGTCTTGTGAATAAAGCCACCATTTCAGATTTTTAAAAGTTTTACAGGGAAGACAGAATATGTAAATCTATTAGCTAACCACGTTAGCGGAGGACACGATATTTTTACCAGGCAGATTCGGCTAGGCGCCCACGTCCAGTTCACATGCACAACAGATATGATATAAATCGTAAATTGGGTCTTACTATGGCTGATCTTTCATCAGAATGTTGATCAAAGTGTCCTTTGTCAGATGAGTCGTTGGTTCCGTTCAGAAATGTCTTTTCCCACTGCATTTAGCACAGGTACCGGCCGAGTGGCACGAATTTCTCAAACGTAAATACAATCCGACAACGGTACACCGAAAAACTCCCGGAAAAATTCAAAAATCTGATTAAACTATATTGAAAAAACATACATTACGATGATATGGTCACATGTATCAAACAAAATTCGACACGGAGATAGTTTGCATACATAACGCCAGCAAAACAGTACACCAAGGCAGCTCAAATTCGAGCGATTCAGTAAACCGGAAGTGCGGTCACGCCAAAGAATTGGGTCCTATTTCACGTCAGTCCCAGATAAACAAAGAATTTCTCCTCTGACGTCACTTTGACAACCAGAGGAAGGAGAACGAGGTGTGTTTCTGGTCATAGGGGGCACGACCATATATAGGCAGAGCTTTGAAGCCAGCATAACACATCTTGATTTTATGTTCTTGGTCATGGAAAGTGCTGTTGAATGACTTCTGTATCACTCAGAGACAAAATTGAAACGGATTTAGAAACTAGAGATTGTCTTCTTCCAATGGTATGATTCATATGCATATAGTAAGAGCAATGATTGAATAAGAGCAGTTTAATCTGTAGAGCAAATTATGCTAAAGCGAAAATATTACCTCCTGTATTCTCAAGAGGTTTTAAAGACCCCGAAGAATTTTTGGAATTTGTTTTTCCGAACCAATACAAAATGTCACATTTTATATTCTTGAGTGAAGACATTGCCCTGGTACAATGTAGACGTAACAAGAAGTGGGTTCTACCCCTGGGTAATGTAAATGTGTTTCTTGCAGCAATTACCACGGCCTATGGCCGACTGGAACTGTACACCCTCATGGAGCAGCTTCAGAGGCGGGTTCTTTACCAAGACACAGACTCTGTGGTCTATGTAAGCAAACAGGGTGATTGGAACCCCCCACTTAGCAACTATCTGGGTGGTTTAACGAGTGAACTCGAAGATGGTGRCCATATCACAGCATGGTCCCAAAAGCTATGCTTTTAGGACTAAAGACAATCTTGTGGTGTTGAAAGCCAAAGGCGTGACTCAAAACTATGAAAATGCCCCACGTGTAAACTTGGAATCAATCACACGCTTGGTCGAGGGGTTCATAAACAACCGGAATAGTGACTTGGAGATTTTGAGGTCCTACAAAAACATTGTTAGAGATAATAAGGGCTTCCATCTAAGGAATGCCCCACTTACTAATAGATTCAGGGTAGTCTATGACAAGAGACTGCTTTTACCTGATGGGACCACATTGCCCTTTGGCTACTGACTTATGTTACAAGCCCCAGTGTGTCTTAAAGCTTAAGCTGTAATGGCTGCTGTAGAATGTTTTTACCCCCAGTTGCAACTACCATTTTTGGCCTTAATCGCAGGCCCCTCCAATAGTGGTAAAACCTGTTTTGTAAAAAGTATTTTAGAGAATTCTGAACATGTGTTATCTCAGAAGCCTGACAATATTGTGTGGTGTTATTCGTGTTATCAACCTTTGTATGATAAACTGTTGAAGAAAATAAAAATAAATTTTGTTGAAGGAATACCTGAATCCCTGTTTGATGATGAACTTTTACCTCCTCATAAAAACAACCTGCTGGTTTTGGACGATATGCTATTTGCAGGTACCGAACATCCTGAAATTGCATTAGCTTTTACCCAATATACTCATCATAGAAACCTGTCCGTGCTTTACTTGGTGCAGAATGTGTTTCACCAAGGTAAAAATAGCCGTACCATTAGTTTGAACGCCAATTACATGGTTTTGTTCAAAAACCCTAGAGACAAACTACAAATTAACACTCTAGCTCAGCAGATGTACCCGGGAAGGAAATCCTACTTCATGGAGAGCTATGAGGACGCTACCAAAGCTCCATTTTCTTATTTAATCGTGGATTTAAAAGCAAATACTCCAGAACACCTGATGCTCCGAACCGGCCTGTTCCCGTGGGAGTGGCCGCTGCTTGCATTCCTAAAAAGTAACCGCATGTCTCTGCGTTTAAAAAGAAACCTGCCCTCTTGAGAAGCCTAGTTGGGGCTACCGCTAAAGAACGGAAGGCCATCTTGGGTCACTGTTCTTCAGATCTCATATTATCCCTATGTGAGATTGCTTTGAATCTTCTCAAAGGACGCATTCCACTCACCCTGACCCATTTTTTTTTTAAATAAAGAGACAAAAGACCGCGTTCAAACGCTTTGCCAATAAAAGGGACAGTCTTCAAAAGAAAAGACATAGCCTATGTCACAGCCGTTGCTGGAAGAAGACCAAGGTGCAGTGTGGTGAGCGTACATATTCCTTTTTTATTTGAATGTCCAACAAAACAATAAACAATACAAAACGACCGTGACAGAACTTCCCACCAAAAAAGGACCAAGCAGCGTGGTAAAAAGGAGGACTGGACATGGGATGACATCCTGGACGGCAAAGGATCCTGGACATGGGAGGAGATCCTGGCCGGAAGGATCGCCTTCCATGGGAACAGGTGGAAGCAGCCAGGAAGGCGGAGGCAGCTGGTAAAGGGGCCCATCGTTACGAGCGAACACGGCTGCAAGGAAGCCCGAGAAGCAGCCCCAAACATTTTTTTGGGGGGAAACGGGGGATTGCGGAGTCGGTTATAGACCTATATAGATCTCCGTTGCGTCTGCACAGCCCAGTGCGTCCGTGCCTGTGCCCCGCACGTGCCGGGCCAAAGTAACCATCCAGCCATGACGGGTTGTGCAGCTCTACGCTCGAGACCTCCAGTGCGCCTCCATGGCCCAGTGTATCCTGTGCTCTCCTGTATGTCTCCCAGCCTGGTGAGTCCTGTGCCTGCTCCCAGAGCCAGCCTCCTGTGTGCCCTCGAGTCCGAAGCCTCCAGTGATGATCCATGGCAAGAAAGCCTCCAGTGATGATCCATGGCAAGAAGCCTCCAGTGATGATCCATGGCATGAAGCCTCCAGTGATGATCCATGGCACAAAGCCTCCAGTGATGATCCATGGCACAAAGCCTCCAGTGATATCCATGCAACGAAGCCTCCAGTGATGATCCATGGCACGAAGCTTCCAGTGATGATCCATGGCAAGAAGCCTCCATTGATGATCCATGGCAAGAAGCCTCCAGTGATGATCCTTGGCATGAAGCCACCAGTGATGATCCATGGCACAAAGCCAGCGACGTTCTCCAGTCCGGAGCCTCCAGCGACAGCCTCCAGTCCAGAGCCTCCGGCCAGTCCGGGGCCCGCAGCAAGGGTGCCCAGTCCGGGGCCCGCAGCGAGGGTGCCCAGTCCAGGGCCCGCAGCGAGGGTGCCCAGTCCGGGGCCTGCAGCGAGGGTCCCCAGTCAGGGACCCGCAGCGAGGGTCCCCAGTCCGGGGTCGGCGATGAGGGTCCCCGCACCAGAGGTGCCACCAAAATGGGGTGAGCCAGAGGTGGAGCGGTGTCTGCGTCCCGCACCTGAGCCGCCACCGCAGATAGATGCCCGCCCAGATCCTCCCCTATAGGTTCAGATTTTGCGGCCGGAGTCCGCACCTTTGGGAGGGGTACTGTCACGCCCTGACCTTAGAGAGCCTTTTTATGTCTCTATTTGGTTTGGTCAGGGTGTGATTTGGGGTGGGCATTCTATGTTTCTTTAGTTCTATGTTTTGGCCGGGTATGGTTCTCAATCAGGGACAGCTGTCTATCGTTGTCTCTGATTGGGAACCATACTTAGGTAGCCCTTTTCCCTCCTTTCAGTGTTGGAAGTTATCTTTGTTGGTGGCACTTTGCCCTGTAAGCTTCACGGTTGTTTTTCGTTTGTTGTTTTGTTGGCAACATTTTAAATAAAAAGGAAAATGTACGCTCACCACGCTGCACTTTGGTCCACTTCTTTCAACGGCTGTGACAGCATACAACAATCTGGGCGTTTTCTTCTGCCTTTGCTAACTATAGCTGTGCCTTTCATCACCAGCCTTATTGCTGCCCGACGTGGGGGTTAAACACAGAGGGTGATGGGGTAATAAAATGTACTTGGTGCCTCAAAAAGAGTTGGATAGACTTAAAAAACAAAAGCAGGGAGCTGAAAATATCAGACAAACAGCGGAAAATTATTTGGATACGGCCATGAAGGATATTTTGAACCGAAAAGGCTTGAAAACCTATGATAAGGTCCAAAAATACACACACCTCTTGCAAAGGTATTTGGCCTTGGTAAAACAAGGTGAGAGAGAACAACCATTTAACGCKTTCCCTACTGGACCTTTTAAAAGATGACGTGCCTAGCGAGGGCCAAGCCCCTGTAATGCCTGTACCTGCGATCTTACCGGCTGAATATCAAATGCCTGTTGAAGATAAAGTTATGCATGACAAGTTGACACATGTTCCGGCACGTACAGTGGGGAGAACAAGTATTTGATACACTGACTATTTTGCAGGTTTTCCTACTTACAAAGCATGTAGAGGTCTGTAATTTTTATCATAGGTACACTTCCACTGTGAGAGACGGAATCTAAAATCAAAAAATCCAGAAAATCACATTGTATGATTTTTAAGTAATTAATTTGCATTTTTTTGCATGACATAAGTATTTGATACATCAGAAAAGCAGAACTTAATATTTGGTACAGAAACCTTTGTTTGCAATTACAGAGATCATACGTTTCCTGTAGTTCTTGACCACAAAACAAGCTACAACGTTATCATTACTTCTTAAATCATCATTATAAAGATACATAACATCTTCAAAAGAAACTCCCCGGGCTCTTTGGCATAGGTAGAATGCACAGTGTTGACCACATGTAGTGGAAAGGTTATCTTGCACTTGTTTGATGCTGTAGTATATCCTTGATCCATTTTTGGTCATAAACTCTTTAATAGATTTGGGGAAATGTGAAAAACCGGGGGGAAAGCCGTAGGAATCAAAAAAAGTTGAGATTTTTCTTCCTTGTCTTCTAATGTCACAGCTAGCCAATGTTCACCCGGCATGTGTTTAGGATGGGTATTGACAATAAACATGGCCGGCCATTCCGGCCATTTCTCAATAGGTAATTCATCACAAGCCCACACTCCACAATTGTTTTCCAATCAATCGGCTCATGAGCCCTTCCAGCTCTTGGGTATTCATGTCTTTGCTCAACAATCCTTAATAATAATCCACTAAGACCTGTCTTCGGGCATTCACTTCCAAGATTGAATCAGAGCATGCATAAACAATCATGCTAACTGTAGCAGGCCTAAAACGTGTGCGGAAACGCATTTCCTGCTGAGGTTACCTTGGGACACCACAGAAAGATTTCCTGAGGTGTCATTCAGGTGATAAATTGAAGCATACAATGTGTAACCCTCTGCAAAATAATTTCTGTCAATAGGTAAAGAGAGATCTTTTAGATGCCTCCCGGTAGCCAGGAATAGATTGTAAAATTCTATATGTTGTTATTAAATTCAGATATGTTGTTATTAAATTGCGGTTGAAAAGCCTTAGCAGGGACCTGACGTCCGTCCTGACAGAGAGCTACATACTCTGCATTGAAGTGTTGAAAATAAATGGGTTTTTATGTAAGCTGCCCATATTAGAGGCGTGATCAACCAACCTATAACCATGTAGCGGGGTAAAGGCCTAGAAAAAGGTTTCTTGACTGCAGATTCTACTGCCCACATGTATGCTTAAGGTTTTCATGGTAATTCTTTGGAGAGGGTAAAGGCATTTCCTTTCATCAAAGCCTGTGAGTGACCCAGACGAACTCCCGGAGATACAGACACTTTTTAAAATAAAGCGTTGCCCCCAAACACTTTTAAACTAAAGTCACCGTCTTGCGCAGACATCAGACAAACTCATCCTTGCCCTGGTTAATTTTAGTCAGTGGTGGCCGTCAGGGCCAGCAAGGCCTTCTCTGCTGGCCTAAACATCATCAGAATATAAAAATTTTTTAATATATTTTCCCACAAATATGTATTAAATTATTCCCAGAGTAAGAGTTATACTCTTCATTTCATAGCTTTCCTCTTGGTTGCACTGCTTCCAGCCCCAGGTTGAGATTTGGAGGGCTGGTCTTTATGTTAGATTTTTATCCAATCATATTCAGCCATCATGTGTTGCCAGGGGTCTAAAATTGCCCTCAGCCTTCAGAATCAACAGTGCGGGCGCTTGTAGCGTAAAGTGAATGGAAATGAAATTTAGTGTCAACCAATCAGCTTAGAATTGGCTATTGTACGCCTGCTGGCTGGCTCCAGTGTTACACAGGAGCCAGCTAGCAGCATAGTGCGTGCACGTCTTTTGATTGATTACAATATTGAGAGGCAGTCCTATGGCAGGTCTATGCAGAACCTCAGAACTAGGAACTGAATTTGATAAACAAATTAATTTGCGTACTACTAAGCTGTTTTTTTCAACCCACAATGCGGAAGGAGGAGAAGATATCGATTTGGTCGAGGATATAATTATAACGCTATTCTCAAGACGAACTTTTCAAGAAAAGTTAGACAGGTAAGGAGAGGTCGCCCGACGCCGACGCTACAAAGCCTGTCACAGGCGGGAAAGGGGTTCGTTCGCCACTTTCAAAGTTCCAACTACGAGCGTATCAATGGCTCACAGGCTCCGAGAAGCACTGCAAACTGTAGCCTGCTGGGAATGCCTATTATTTGCAAGTGATCGATTTGGTGTTTGGAGCCACACTGGCTTTGCAAACTTGAGTTGTCTAACAAAGGCAGCAACGAGACACCAAAGTACGGCTGGGCACTTACAAGCAATGGTGCTTTTGAAACCTTTTGGGGACACCCGAGTGGATACAGCTCAACGAACAAGCGCGCAGGGCAACGGAGCTGCACAATGAAAAGGTGAAGAAAAATAGGGAAATATTGAAAAGACTCATTGATTGTTCATGTTTTTGGGTAACACTGTTTACCCAAAAATGTAAATTTTTGTCAATTCAAGTGACGCAACGCCTGGTTTATACTGCGTTCCTGTCTAAATGTATAGTGTCTAGAGCCATGGCATCATAATGATGGTAATAAGAGGTGGATTAATTCGGGTGGGACTGTGTAGGAGCCTCACTGGAAGGCCCACGGCACGCCACTGATTTTAGTCTTAAATCAACCGAATTTAAGAGTAAACGTTCTTGAAAGAAAATGTCAGAGTGTATAGGCCCTAGCAGATGAAACTCTCAAGATTCGGCACAGTAGCGAGCACGTGCCTCCAGTCCTTTGTTTGCACCGGTGGAAGGGTCTATCGATTCCATAGAGACTCCTGCAGTATCCTTGCTAAACAGCCCGGCGCTGAATTTTGTCTTGAGAGTGTCTTCGGAGTAGTGTAAACACTCCATGATGGCCCTATAAGGGTATGTGGCACTGCTTTGACTGATTAGACGTCCACCCAAAGTCACATCCACTTGGGAGAAGATGGTGGCCAAGGGGTAATTAATGAGACTCACTTTGGCATCGTTTGCAATGTTAGTACCATCTCTTTAGGTCACTTTTAGACGTAAATGCACCAAGGTGTTGTTGAGGTCCAGATAGTTGTCACCGTGGCCTGGTATGAAAAATTCTATAGGACCGTTGTCTGTAATGGCAGAGAGTGGGGCTATCTCCACATAACTGGACCTATCTATTGAAAATTGGGTTAAGGGGGCCGTGAAAAGATCGAGCTTTGTCTTTATAGCTTCAGAGGACATGCGGTGTAAAAGAGCCATGTTGCTTGTTCTTTTAGAAAATACTTCAGAGTAATCTTTTTGTCGTTTTTGGTCTAGAACTCCTCACTTTACCACTTACTCTTTGACTTACTGAGTCTCTTTAAACGGTTAACCTCCGCTTTTTAGGGGCAGGCCTGMGCCTTATACCCGKAGATCTCTTTTTTGGTCTTCGAGACAACATCATAAGCCCCGAGCCTTCTTGATGCTCGGCATCTGATGACGCCCTTCTGGTCATAGCATTGGCTACAACCTCACTTACTATATTTTTAGCCGCTGATTTTAAATGTGGTTTGGCTATGCTGAGGCCTCTCTTCATAAACGATAAAACCATCCTAAAGAGGTTACGAAATATACCGCCTATCCCCGAACCGTACATGGTCGGGGATCCATAATAGCCGGGTAACCCATTACCCACTTGATCAACATAGAATGAGACCGTGGTTAGGGTCGAGATGGTGGTTGTGTTCCATAACCATTTTAATTTATTTGTATTATGTTTATAAAAATAAAAATATTTAATACACTGCTCAAAAAAATAAAGGGAACACTTAAACAACACTATGTAACTCCAAGTCAATCACACTTCTGTGAAATCAAACTGTTCACTTAGGAAGCAATTCTGATTGACAATAAATTTCACATGCTGTTGTGCAAATGGAATAGACAACAGGTGGAAATTATAGGCAATTAGCAAGACACCCCCAAAAAAGGAGTGAATTCTGCAGGTGGTGACCACAGACAAAACTTCTCAGTTCCTATGCTTCCTGGCTATGTTTTGGTCACTTTTGAATGCTGGCGGTGCTTTCACTCTAGTGGTAGCATGAGACGGAGTCTACAACCCACACAAGTGGCTCAGGTAGTGCAGTTCATCCAGGATGCACATCAATTGTGAGCTGTGGCAAAAAGTTTGCTGTGTCTGTCAGCGTAGTGTCCAGAGCATGGAGCGCTACCAGGAGACAGGCCAGTACATCAGGAGACATGGAGGAGCCGTAGGAGGGCAACAACCCAGCAGCAGGACCGCTACCTCCGCCTTTGTGCAAGGAGGTGCACTGCCAGAGCCCTGCAAATAGACCTCCAGCAGGCCACAGTTTGATTTCACAAAGTGTGATTGACTTGGAGTTACATTGTGTTCTTTAAGTGTTCCTTTAATTTTTTGAGAGCAGTGTATTTCTTGCTTACAGATACATAGTGTGGCTGTCGTAGTTAACAGTGACATATATCACCATCCTTTCCTTCTATAGAACCTTTCTCAGGTAGG
>NC_036851.1:34526543-34553539 GCF_002910315.2 Salvelinus sp. IW2-2015 | reverse complement strand
GAACTTTGGTTATTACGATATATATGTGCAGATGCATTACTGGGGAGGGTCAGGTAGAAGCCGCTGTGTTCCATGATGCACTCCTGTGTACACGCGAATGATGCCGTATTTATCATGCATGAGGGTTTAAGTTAACCCCCGATGCCTCCACCACATTGTGCTCTAATACCCAACTGTTGAACTTTTGGGGCCAGTTTTTCCAGCGGACCAGCACCCATTTTTTACCCTTTTCTCTCTTTTGATCTAGAATCTCCTCCACGTGAAATACTTTGTCTTTACCCAACTGTACCTTCTGTAATTCCTTCTCATAAAAAGATCCCTCTATAAGCTCCCCGTCATAAYCTTTTAACTTGTAGACAGGGGGTATGTGCGGTAGACATTCGGTAACGGTGAACACCTCATCGCTGTAACCTTGCTCATATTTCATAAGTCCCCCACTACGAATTTAAAATCAATTTTTTTTCTTAAGGCGAAGGGGGAACAAACCATACCAAACCATACCAAACCATACAGATTTTTAAAGACTTGAAAAGAGTTTTCAGAAGAGACCTCGGAGGGCTTCATCCGTATACTCTTATGGTAGCTGTAGTTGTACCCCTTTACTAAATCTTGAACTATATTGATATATCTATGCATTTTGTGAGCTGTAAAATATCGCCACATCCGCTCCTCCAGAGTTCTGTTAAGGTGTTCAACAACTGAAGCTTTCAAATCCGAGCCGGTAGCAAAATGTACAATATTGCGCTTCTTCATGAGTTTCTGAAAAGTATTATAAAAAAAATATTTTACGCCATCAGTCTGCACTTTCTTGGGGGCTCCTCCTTCCGTCAAGATATAGTCAAAGGCCCAGGTCACCTCTGCCCCACTCTTATTTTTTAAGATCCTTACAAATGCTATTTTAGAGAAAATATCTATAACCGTTAGCATGTATCGATTTCCATCATTTTTATCTGCAAGGGCCTGCATGTCACATAGATCCGCCAGAAACTGGGACAAGGGATGAGTAGAAAAAACTATTTTTCTTGGAAATTGTTTTCGTACAGGTTTATGCAGAGTATAAGCATCCTGCTCTGCTATCCACTCATTCACTTGAGCAACGTCTATCCGGCTACCTGTTTCTTCGGCTATAGCTCTCTGTAAACGCTCCTTACCCCCATAAGACCCAGGGTTAGAGGGGGTATAATAAATGTTTTTCAACATCTGCTCCGCCATCCTTCTTGCCTCTTTGATGTACAATAACGTTAATGAGCCCCTTTCAAATAACGACAACATTTCATTTTCATTTAGAATTTTTATTTTTGCAAACATCAAGTATTACGTATACAGACAAATCAGGATTCGTAGCAGGATACTAGTCCCTGTTTTCTCAACGATCCAAGCATGCAGCACCCTGTATATTTGGTTTACATTTACAGGCTTGTGTCGAAGAATTTTTAAAACACACACATTCGCTATATAAGTATATAAACAACAAATATGATACATGTTACAATTAAACGGTGTTTCAAACAAATAAAGTTAAATCTTAGAGAAAGTTGTTTCTAGTTCTTCAGAATCATCCACAAGACGGGATACTAGTTGTGTCCATTGTAGACATGATTCATGATTTGCTCCATTTTTTACACGCGCTCTACATTAGCCCATGTATTGTGRGTTGTGTAGAACGATACATTGTTACTTTATTTTCAATATTTTCAATAATTTGCTTATTTATTCTCTCTAACATCGTATGCATATAGTTACCCATTGCTTTACATCTAAATAACAAATATGTATTGTCACTCGGTCTCTTGCGGTTTATTGAGCTAGAAAGTCATCACATCAGCCACCACAGCTTCCCTGTATTTGTTGTCGTTCACCAGGGTGTGTCGGATTTCTTTGAGTTTCTCGTGGATGTAGATCGCCTCCTTCAGTTCATGTAGGAAAGCCTCGGTTACCCCGTAAACTCTGGGAATAGACGGCACAAGACCCATAGACTCCAGGGCTCTGACCAGCGAAGGTATAAACCTGCAGGACCACAGTCTTTTCACCAGCTCCTCAAAATGGTTGAAGAAGTAGTATCTTGGGGGCTCGTATAAACACGGATGACGGCGCTGGCTTGGGTGATTGATCTCACAACCTATGCATTTTTCTCTTATATACTCTCCAATCACCACGTCTAAAAGTGTGGCTACAGAGGCCTTGATGTTGTCCACAAAAATAGTACTGACCACCCCATCAAACACATCCTCAGGCTGTGAACATGTAGGGGGTGTCGGGGGTCTTGCCAGGGGGGAGTCGAATGGTGGGCTGCGAGGCATAGAGTCCTTAGGGTCTGGCACCCATGACGGAGTCGTGGTATGTTGTATGAATATCCATGGTATATGCTGAAATGAAGAACCGGAGGCTTTATGGGCACTCCTTTTATTGTTGAACCAGTCCTTTGGTATCAGGGCGTGGTTAACGCAGCCACGTACTTAGTTTTCTTCGGGGGCTGACCCTTCTGAGGATGTCCCTTCTTGGTGTTCCTTTGAATCATAATCCTCAGGATTCGTATATATTATTCACTTCCTTAGCCGAACAATGCTCTGCCGCTGTTGGCTCTGTACAAAAAGAGYGTCCAACAACTCTAACATTTTCAATTCCATTAGATCCCAACTTTTAAAAGGAATAAGCATGCGCAACCTAAAATCCCCAGTCGGGCCACCATCATGAATGTTTTGGTTGCGGACTTCCTCRTTGCTGATATAGAACTCCACGCATCCACATGGAAGTCAATTTTTTCTTTGTATTTTCATCCTGTGAAATACTCTTCCTGAGGAGTCAGGGGTACCTTCCCAATGGGTCTCGTAGCCCTTGAACACGCTATACCCCTTTGTGATAACTCTCAGTTCGGGACACACCACCTTGTGAAAAACCTTCCAGTCTTCAAGCCCGTAGTCCACTCCTAAAGTCTGGTCTTTATTTTCTTCTCCTTCGGCTATGGTATAGAGTTTCACTCTACAGGCCTGGTAATCAAACTGATAACCCCATTGCTGTCCATTAGACATCATCACTTGAACTTCCAGCGCCGTTGCAGGCGGTATTTCGGTTCTATACACATTTAGAAACCGATTTTTCGGCGCATCGTATATTGCTGCTTTATACGCGGACCTTTCTCTATGTTTCAACGGCGGTCCTGCTTCCRTTGTTACGGTCATCACTGCTTTGCCGCTGATCACAAAATCCATGTTTATTTTCTTTAGTGGTTTATCGTGGTCGCTTGTGTTGTTCTGGGTCTTATTTATAATGCGTCTTCCCCAACCCAATACCCCCAGGACATTCCTGTTTCATAGACAACAGCCATAAGGGCAATAAAAAAGGGGGTGTGGGGCCATCCTCTTTGAAATGTTCAAACACATCCCCCCCCAGTTCAACGAGGTCCCTATACATCAATCATCATGACAACTTCAAAGGAATAGATGCAATATATGCATAAATTAACACACACTCTAACATGTGACAACAGGAACAGGATGCACTTATATGGGCATAACCACGTGATAACTTCCCGCCAGGATGTCCTGACAGGATGCCCATATTTGGGCATGCCCTAGAGCACATGATAACTTCCCGCCAGGATGTCCTGACCGGATGCCCATATTTGGGCATGCACACGTCCTCCGGACATAGGGTCATAAATCAAACGTTTGACGCGTGCTGTCTACTGTATTCTCTCTGATCAGATTTGCCCTAACAAAAAAATATCTTATGCTCTTAGTACTGTAGCCTACTCCCGACTGTCATATTTTCCGTTCCTTCCTGACGGAAACCCTGAGGGTTTTGTTTTTTGTTTTTCTTGGAATAGAAACACCATAATATTAATCAAATTAATTAAGCTACATTTCTTAAAATCAATCCCATATACTATGTTCTTACAAAAAGGTTTTAAATTCTCAAGTAATGCCAATATTGAAGACTATCAATTGCTTCTCAAAGATGCCCTCTGGTGGTAAAACTAGCACTAACTAGCATTACTGGTAAAAATGTCTGACAATTAAATAACGTGCCATAGAATTCTGCAGCAGCCCGCAAGGTGTGCTGCAGTAAAAGGAGGAACCACTGTACATTGGTTAGAGAGGAGGATGATAGCAACATGGTCTTCCTTGCAGTTGGAAACCAGAGGGGAGTCACTATGAGAAGAAAAAAAACACTGCAGATGACGAGAGTCGGTCCTGAGACCGATCGCAGTACTAAAGGCAAGCCAACCCAGAGGTTAATTAGTGAATGGTAAAGGGACTGGTATGCAGGGGACCGGCATAATTCAAGCAGGGGTGAATCTAAGGTTATGGAGGGAAACTGTTATTTGCCATAAAGTGATAAAAAGTGGTCTTGAGGTGACAGTGACAGTTTAAGTTTCGGTGCTCACAAGTTGTTTTTGCTGTGATAAGTCTGTACTGTCTAACAACAGAAGTTTTTTTTTGTTTACGTRGATTAACTTCTTTGGGATAGGGGGCAGTATTTTTTTTGTCCGGATGAAAAGCGTGCCCAGAGTGAACTGCCTGCTACTCAGGCCCAGATGCTAGGATATGCATATTATTTGTATATTTGGATAGAAAACACTCTGAAGTTTCTAAAACGGTTTGAATGATGTCTGTGAGTATAACAGAACTCATATGGCAGGCAAAAACCTGAGAAAAAATCCAGCCAGGAAGTGGGAAATCTGAGGTTTGTAGTTTTTCAACTCTTTGCTTATCCAAGATACAGTGGAAATGGTGTCATATCGCACTTCCTAAGGCTTGCACTAGATGTCAACAGTCTTTAGAACCTTGTTTGAGGCTTCTACTGTAAAGTGGGGGGGAATGAGAGGGGAATGCATCAGAGGTCTGCCAGAGAGCCACGAGCTGACCATGCACGTTTATGTGAGAGAGTTAGCTTGCGTTCCATTGCATTTCTGAAGACAAAGGAATTCTCCGGTTGGAACATTATAGAAGAWTTATGTTAAAAACATCCTAAAGATTGATTCTATACATCGTTTGACATGTTTCTAAGGACTGTAACGGAACTTTTTGACTTTTCGTCTGCACCTAGTGATCGCGCGTCATGAATTTTGATTACTGGGCTAAACGCACGAACAAAATGGATGTATTTGGACATAAATGATGGACTTCATCGAACAAAACAAACATTTATTGTGGAACTGGGATTCCTGGGAGTGCATTCTGATGAAGATCATCAAAGGTAAGTGAATATTTATAATGCTATTCTGACATCTCTTTGGGTTGTGTTGGTCTCTGAGCGCTGTACTCATATTAYTGCATGGTTTACTTTTTCCGTAAAGTTTTTTTGAAATCTGACACAGCGGTTGCATTAACCTCTCTGGGATATGTGGGACGCTTGGCCAAAAGCCAGGGAAAATGCAGAGCGCCAAATTCAAATAAAATGATATAAAAATCAAACTTTCATTAAATCACACATGTAAGATACCAAATTAAAGCTACACTCGTTGTGAATCCAGCCATCATGTCAGATTTCAAAAAGGTTTTTTGGCGAAAGCATAAGATGCTATTATCTGATGATAGCACAACAGTAAACAAAGAGAGTGTAGCATATTTCAACCCTGCAGGCGCAACACAAAACGCAGATTTAAAATATAAATCATGCCTTACCTTTGACGAGCTTCTTTTGTTGGCACTCCAAWATGTCCCATAAACATCACAAATGGTCCTTTTGTTCAATTAATTCCGTCCATATATATCCAAAATGTCCATTTATTTGGCGCGTTTGATCCAGAAACAGCTTCCAATTTGCGCAACGTCACTCCAAAATATCTCAAAAGTTACGTGTAAACTTTGCCAAAACATTTCAAACTACTTTTGTAATACAACGTTAGGTATTTTTAAACGTTAATAATCGATCAAATTGAAGACGGGTCTATCTGTTTTCAATACAGGAGGACAACAAACTAACGCTACTTTTCTAGTCTTGCGCAACTCTCAAACAATACACATTACGTTACACTGATTCAAGATGGCCGGACTTCTTCATTGCACAAAGGAATAACCTCAACCAATTTCCAAAGACTGGTGACATCCAGTGGAAGCGGTAGGAACTGCAAACAAGTCCCTTAGAAATGTAGTATCCCAATGAAACCTCATTGAACAGACAGTGACCTCAAAAAAAAATCTGAATGGTTAGTCCTTGGGGTTTTGCCTGCTACATAAGTTCTGTTATACTCACAGACATGATTCAAACAGTTTTAGAAACTTCAGAGTGTTTTCTATCCAAATATACTAATAATATGTGTATCTTATATTCTGGGGATGAGTAGAAGGAAGTTGAAATTGGGCACGCTATTTATCCAAAAGTGAAAATGCTGCCCCCTATCCTAGAGAAGTTAAGGAGAAGTGGATATAACATTCCATGCATAACAGTTGTATCTCTTGGCAATGTTTATTATGAGTATTTCTGTAAATTGATGTGGCTCTCTGCAAAATCACCGGATGTTTTGGAACTACTGAACATAACGCGCCAATGTAAACTCAGATTTTTGGATATAAATATGAACTTTACCGAACAAAACATACATGTATTGTGTAACATGAAGTCCTATGAGTGTCATCTGATGAAGATCATCAAAGGTTAGTGATTCATTTTATTTCTGCTTTTTGTGACTCCCCTCTTTGGCTGGAAAAATCTTTTTCTGGGACTTGGCTCTGACCTAACATAATCGTTTGGTGTGCTTTCGTCGTAAAGCCTTTTTGAAATCGGGCACTGTGGCTGGATTTACAACAAGTGTATCTTTAAAATGGTGCAAAATACTTTTATGTTTGAGGAATTTTAATTATGGGATTTCTGTTGTTTTGAATTTGGCGCCCTGCAGTTTCACTGGCTGTTGACGAGGTGGGATGCTACCGTCCCACATACCCTAGTGAGGTTAAATTCAATTGATTGGATATGATTTGGAAAGGTACACACCTGTCTATATAAGTTTCCACAGCAGACAATGCATGTCACGGCAACGACCAAGCCATGAGGTTGAAGGAATTCTCCGTAAAGCTCCTAAACAGGATTGTGTCGAGGCACAGATCTGGGAAGGGTACCAAAAATGTTTTGCAGCATTGAAGGTCCCCAAGAACACAGTGGCCATCATTCTTAAATGGGAGAAGTTTGGAACCACCAAGACTCTTCTTAGAACTGGCCACCCGGCCAAACTTAGTAATCAGGGGAGAAGGGCTTGGTCAGGGAGGTGACCAAGAACCCGGTGGCCACTCTGACAGAGCTCCAGAGTTCCTCTGTGGAGATGGGAGAACCTGCCAGAAGGACAACCATCTCTGCAGCACTCCACCAATCAGGCCTTTATGGTAGAGTGGCCAGATGGAAGCCACTTCTCAGTAAAAGGCACATGAGTGACCCAGTCAGAGCCCGGACTTGAAACGGATTGAACATCTCTGTAGAGTCCTGAAAATAGCTGTGCAGCAACGCTCCCCATCCAACAGAGCTTGAGAGGATCTGCAGAGAAGAATGGGAGAAACTCCAAGTACAGTAGTGCCAGGCTTGTAGCGTAATACACAAGACGACTCAAGGCTGTATTCGCTGCCAAAGGTGCTTCAACAAAGTACTGAATACGTATGTCAATTTGATATTCCAGTTTTTTTTATTTTATAAATTTTCAAACATTTCTAAAAACCWGTTTTTCTTTGCCATTTTGGGGTATTGTATGTAGATTGATGAAGGGGGAAAAACAATTTAATCCATTTTAGAATAAGGCTGTGACTTAACAAAATGTGGGAAAGTCAAGGGGTCTGATTTTTTTCCAAATGCACTGTGAACAAGCCTTTAGTCTTGAAATCTTTGGTTGTTTAGTTCACTACTGTACTCACTCTGTTTAGCACATGGCCTCTTATGTGAATCCTTAACCTTTACTTAATATCCATCCCGGATCCGGGATCCTCCTCATCAAAAAAGCTGACTAGCCTAGCCTAACGGGACAGGGATATCATATAATATAATTTTCATGAAATCACAAGTCCAATAAAGCAAATGAAAGATAAACATCTTGTGAATCCAGCCATCATTTCCGATTTTTAAAATGTTTTACAGCGAAAACACAATATGTATTTCTATTAGCTAACCACAATAGCCAAAGACTCAACCGCATATTTTCACCATGTTTCTACCGCATAGGTAGCTATCACAAAACCGACCAAATAGAGATATAATTAGTCACTAACCAAGAAACAACTTCATCAGATGACAGTCTTTTAAAGACATGGGTGGGGCTAAGGCTTAAGAGGGTGTGAACGATCCTGAATGGATGTAGACAAAGAAGAGCTCCCCCAGTAGGTGACCAAAACAGTCATGGCTCATTTTCTCAAAAGTGGGGTTACAAGTTTATCAACTATCAAAGGAGAATTACTTTCCCATTGTTCCTCAACTGTTGTGTATGATATACAATCTTCTAGCTCTGAGTCTCTGCTTTTATCTAATGTAAAAAACAACATTTAAATGTTGTTATGTAAGACCGAATCGAGCCGGTCAGTCACATCTACAGCCTGAATATTTTGTAGGCCTATTTTCATGAATAGAAACAAAGAACAGCAGTGCATACATAATGTCATAGCATTTTGGTTTTTAAAACCACATATTTTGAACAAAAATCATTMTACTGTAGCCTACCTTGAGAATTTTGCATTTTTAAGACAAAGGGGTTTGATATCTCAACAAATCTGCAGCCTGCAGCTAGAGGACTAGGAGTTAGCATTTATATAATGAGATTTAAATAATAAATTATTTTAAAATTATTTTAAAATTGTCTTTCCGTTTAATAGTGGCCTTTTAAAGAACACACCGCATTGAGTAGGCTACATATTGGACAACAAATCGTGAAGAAACAGAATAATCATGAAAAGTATGAGGAATAAGAAAAGTGTAGTCTCAGCAAGCAGAAATTTACTTTTTTTTGGCGAAGTTGTTTGAAGCCTTTGTCACGTCACAGTGTGGGCATGAACAACTTACCAAGCCAAGCAGAGCTGTTTTATCGAGATACAAATATCCTGTGCCTTTTCATTTTGCGCATAGACACACAGCTTGGCTACATTGGAACTATGAAGGGGCCACGGTGCGCTCCCATATGGGACTCAGCCAATACTGTAACTTGTTTAACTGGATCAGAACATTTTAACACTGATCCACAAACTATGGAACGCTTTCTCGCTGAATGTGAACTTCCTAAACTAGACAGGGGGGCAGCTGTTGCACTCGATGCTGGGATAACTTTAGAGGAAATTAACACAGCGATAGCACAATGTCCAAACAGCAAGGCCCCTGGCCCCTATTGATATGTCATAGAATTCTATAAGAAGTACTGCGCCAGTCTAGCTCCACTTATGTTGCGAATGTTTAAACAATCCAAAGAAAATGCCAAACTCCCGCAAACACTGTATGAGGCTACAATAGCGCTGATCTTGAAAAAAGATAGAGATTCCATGGAGATGTCGTCTTATCGCCCCGTGTCATTACTCCCCATAGAAAATAAGGTGTTGACAAAGGTATTGGCAAACCGATTGAAAAAATATATTTCTGACATCATACACCCTGCCGACAGGGGTGCCCTATTTCACCTGCTCTCTTCGCTATAGCCATGGAACCCTTTGCTACTCGCATTCGGACATGTGCCGATATAGCTTCTGTTAACTTCTTTCAGCTAGGGGGCAGAATTTTTATGTTTGGAAAAATAACGTTCCCAAGGTAAACAGACTATTTCTCAGGTCCAGATGCTAAAATATGCATATAATTGACAGATTAGGATAGAAAACACTCTAAAGTTTCCAAAACTGTCAAAATATTGTCTGTGAGTATAACAGAACTAGTTTGCAGGCGATAACCTGAGAAATCTAACCCGGAAGTGCCTTTTATTTGGAAAAATCCCTGTTCTGTTGCCTGCCCCTCCTCCATTTAAAGGGTATCAACCAGATTCCTTTTCCAATGGCTTCCTCAGGCTGTGACCAGGCTTTAGACATAGTTTCAACTTTTATTTAAAAAATGAGCGAGATTTTTCAAAACACGTCAGGTGTCCTTTGATTAGTTCCTGCGTGCGAAAATAGTAGCTCACATTTCTTTCTCTGTAGTATTGAATAGGTTACCGTCCGGTTGAAATATTATCGATATGTATGTTAACTTCTTTTGGGCTGCCAACCCGAAGCCGGGCACAATATGACAACAGCCACTTCAAGTGCAGGCGCGAAATTCAAAATATATTTTTTAGAAATATTTAACTTTCACACATTAACAAGTCCAATAACAGCATTTGAAAGATAAACATATTGTGTAATCCAGCCAACATTGTCCGATTTTATGTTAGCTCACCACCAAATACAAAAAAGGACAGACATTTTCACAGCACAGTAGCATGCACAAAACCAACCTAACTAACCACAACCAACCAAACTAACCAAGAAACAACTTCATCAGATGACAGTCTTATAACATGTTATACAATAAATCTATGTTTTGTTCGAAAAATGTCCTGTTCCAGAAAACAGGAAATTTATTCGACCTCAGATCATGTATTACCACCCATTTCTTCTCTCACTGCCTGTTGACATCTAGTGGAAGCGTATGAAGTGCATGTATACTAATAAATATCAAGCACATTTATAGCAGGCCCTAGAACAGAGCATCGATTTCAGATTTTCCACTTCCTGTCAGGAAGTTTGCTGCAAAATGAGTTATATTTTACTCACAGATATAATTCAAACGGTTTTAGAAACTAGAGAGTGTTTTCTATCCAATAGTAATAATAATATGCATATTGTACGAGCAAGAATTGAGTACGAGGCCGTTTGAAATGGGCATCTTTTATCCAGGCTACTCAATACTGCCCCTGCAGCCCAAAGAGGTTAAAAACAACCTGAGGATTGATTATAAAAAACGTTTGACATGTTTCTACGAACATTACGGATACATTTTGGAATTTTCGTCTGCCTTTCAGGACCGGAACGAGCCTGTGGTTTTCTGAACATAACGCACAAACCAAATGGCGGTTTTTGGTTATAAAACGAATCTTTATCAAACAAAAATAACATTTACTGTGTAACTGGGAGTCTCGTGAGTGCAAACATCCGAAGATTATCAAAGGTAAGCGATTAATTTCTGACTTTCGTGACCAAGCTAATTTGGGGCTAGCTGTTCTTACTGTTTTGTCTAGTTATTGATAAACTCACAAACGCTTGGATTGCTTTCGCTGTAAAGCATATTTTCAAAATCTGACATGATAGGTGGATTAACAACAAGCTAAGCTGTGTTTTGGTATATTTCACTTGTGATTTCATGATTATAAATATTTTTAGTATTGTTTTTGAATTTGGCGCTCTGCAATTCAGCGGTTGTTTACGAAAATGATCCCGCTAAAGGGATCCGTGCTCTGATTTGTCATCCTGAGGGTCCCAGAGATACAATGTAGCATAGTTTTGTTTGATCAAATCATTTGTTATGTTCAAATGTAGGAACTGAAGTCTACAGTTTGACCCCACTGTTGTCTCTGACTCCACACCCACCCCGCCCAACATTCTAGATGTGTGAAAGTTAGTGTACAAGCTAATGATTCATCATGTATGGCATTCCTGGGAGTGTGTAAACTTACATTTTTTATTACCATAGCATTTGTGTATGTTCTCTATAGTTATGTACTTGAAAATGTATCAATTGACCAATTTTGCACATTTGGGCAAACTCCTGGCAGACTTGATACAAAATATTGTGCAGTAATGTAATTCTTTACTGGATCAGTCGGAAACTTTGCACACACACTGCTGCCATCTGGTGGCCAAAATCTAAAGTACACCTAGACTCCTATCTGAAAGTTTGCCCTTTCTCTTGCATTTCAAAGCTGATGATGAAAAAAATAAAAATATGAAGAAAAAAAACATGTTTTTTGGTTTGTATTATCTTTTACCAGATCTAATGTGTTATATTCACCTACATTAATTTCACATTTCAACAAACTTCAAAATGTTTCCTTTCAAATGGTATCAAGAATATGCATGTCCTTGCTTCAGGTCCTGAGCTACAGGCAGTTAGACTTGGGTATGTCATTTTTGGTGAAAATTTGAAAAAAAAGGGTACGATCCTTAAGAGGATCAACATGCTGCATTTTTATATCTATTTTCCCAAAATCAATCGGTTAAGCCATTTTACCACAACTTTGGAAGTATGCTTGGGGTCATTGTCCATTTGGAAGACCCATTTGCGACCAAGCTTTAACTTCCTGACTGATATCTTGAGATGTTGCTTCAATATATCAACCAAATTTTCCCTCCTCATGATGTCATCTATTTTGTGAAGTGCACCAGTCCCTCCTGCAGCAAAGCACCCCCACAACATGATTCTGCCACCCCTGTGCTTCACGGTTGGGATGGTGTTCTTCGGTTTGCAAGCCTCCCCCTTTGTCCTCCAAACATAACAATGGTGATTATGGCCAAACAGTTCTATTTTTGTTTCATCAGACCAGAGGACATTTCTCCAAAAAGTTCGGTCTTTGTCCCCATGTGCAATTGCAAACCGTAGTCTGGCTTTTTTATGGCGGTTTTGGAACAGTGGCTTCTTCCTTGCTGAGCGGCCTTTCAGGTTATGTTGATATAGGACTCGTTTTACTGTGGATATAGATCATTTTGTACCTGTTTCCTCCAGCATCTTCACAAGGTCCTTTTCTGTTGTTCTGGGATTGATTTGCACTTTTCGCAAAGTACGTTCATCTCTAGGAGACAGAACGCGTCTCCTTCCTAAGAAGTAAGACGGCTGCGTGATCCCATGGTGTTTATACTTGCGTACTATTGTTTGTACAGATGAACGTGGTACCATCAGGAGTTTGGAAATTGCTGAAATCTGAGGTCTTGGCTGATTTCATTTGATTTTCCCATGATGTCAAGCAAAGAGGCACTAAGTTTGAAGGAAGGCCTTGAAATATATCCACAAGTGCACCTCCAATTGACTCAAAGTATGTCAATTAGCCTATCAGAAGCCATGATATATTTTTCGGGAATTTTCCAATCTGTTTAAAGGCACAGTCAACTTAGTGTATGTAAACTTCTGACCCACTGGAATTGTGATACAGTGAATTATAAGTGAAATAAATCTGTCTGTAAACAATTGTTGGAAAAATTACTTGTGTCATGCACAAGGTAGATGTCCTAACTGACTTGCTAAAACTATAGTTTGTTTAACAAGAAATTTGTGGAGTGGTTGAAAAACAAGTTTTAATGACTCCAACCTAAGTGTATGCAAACGTCCGACTTCAACTGTATAAGAATTTGTTCTTAACTGACCTGCCTAGTTAAATAAAGGTTCAATTAAAAAATGAAGCATGTTTCTACTCCTTATTTACTTAGGCTTGCCATACAAAAGGGTTGAATACTTATTGACTCATGACATTTCAACTTTCATTTATAATTAATTTGTAAACATTTCGAAAACATATTTCCACTTTAACATTATGGTGTATTGTGTGTAGGCCAGTGACATGTAATCCATTTCAAATTCAGGCTGTAACACAACAAAATTTGGAAAAAGTCAAGGGGTGTGAATACTTTCTGAAGGCACTGTATGTGACATCATCATACACAGTGGGGTAACCTCCTGCTTACAGAAATGAACAACAACAACAATCTGCCTAGACTACCATTGTTGGCTCTTCTCAATGTAACCAAAGAACCTGAAGAGATTGAAGTGATGGGAGTTATTTATGTCTCTATCCAGAGCAATTCCAAACGCTTTGGGATTTTGGACCTGACAGCATGGAGGCATCCGGAGACCTGTGCAGGTCACAGCGTCAAAGAGAGCGTCAAAGGTGCTAGGCTGAGAGCTTCAAAGGGGCCAGGCTGAGATTGATGGCACGCATTCACTCAAGTCAAATCACCTGTCAGGTGGCCGTCGACATTGAATCCAATTTGTTTAATGTGGCCATTAACCTTGAAACACCTGGATTCATTTCCTGCCCTCCCCACGAGCTGGCCTTCGACCTTTGTCCACTTTAGCCACCTGCCGCCAACCTGTAAATGTGTTTGGTTGTTTTTTCTTTTTGTGTTCTATCCAGAAGCCTACTTTAAACATTAAACAAGGCAACATTTGTCAGTTACCCCACAATGTCAAAACCAAACACTTTCAGAACATATAACAAAGAACCCTTGTCTGCAGAGAAAGAAAACAGAGAACAACAGAGAACAACAGAACAACAGCAGCAAATCCAATTCTGTGATCCCTGTTTGGGCCTATTGACCCAGACATTTTGGACAGGCACTTCAGACGGCCCTCCTGGGGTCCTGTTGTGTTTTGGGTGTTTGTTGATTATGAGCTCCATGTTTAAGTATCAGAGGATGGCTAATGAAGTGTGATGGGAGGGGAGGCAGCCTCAGAGACAAAATAATAAAGCCGGGGAACGGGCCGCTGAACCTGACACAGAAGGGAAGCAACGGGAGGGCTGGCGGGAGGGACTTTCTGCTTGTTAGCAGGAGCCCAATTTGGAATACAGTTGTGAGCCACTATATTCTCATCGCTAATCACACTCCTGTTCCCAAGCTCTCTTGCTGAACTCTATGCTCGGATGCAAAGAGAAAACACTGCCAGAGAAAAGCACTGTGAATATCAGGGTGGGAGAGTAAGTAATATATTATGTGCAGGACAAATTATCATCATTTTGTAGTCTTCAGCGTACATGAAAAGCAACTAGTAACACTTTTGTTTAGGGACCCTACAGTAAGATTATAAAACGCAGTCATAAGCATCTTCATAAGGCGACGAAGATTCATGAATGYTTGTCATCATAGTGGTTTAGAATCCCCACAAATTTCACTAAAACACACAAACAACATGCACAACATGGTAATTGAATTGTCCCATTCATGGTACAATGTACAGTGGGAATATTGGTGTGCGACCTGGTCTTAGACCATTTCATATTATTCTCTACGTAAATCAGAGACATTCCATTTAGTATGATATGCTATGTTTCATATGGTATCTATTCATTTGTGGATGTCCGTCACCCAATCCGTATGATATGTTACAAATTACAAATCGTATTATATATTACCAATTTGAAAAACATACATTATGTTACGAATTTGATATGTTATGTCATGATATTTTACGAATTCTAGCTAGGTGGTTAACGTTAGCTAGGCTAGGGGTTAGGGTTATGTTTAGGAGTTTGGTTAAAGGGTTAAGGTTGGGGTTAGCTTAAAGGTTTAAGGTTAGGATTAGCTAACATGCTAAGTAGTTACAAAGTAGCTAATTAGCTAAAGTTGTCTGTGATGAGATTCTAACTCGCAACCCTTGGGTTGCTAGACATTCCTGTTATAGAGCCCCACAGTGGAGGTGCCATAATACCCATAACACCTAGCGGTTAAACACAGAAATGATTCCAATCGATTTTTCACCATTCATTTTTCCCATAGGGAATTTTAGAAACACTTAAAATAAGGGCTGTGTTTCGTGTAGGCTTACCCTGGCGTGACGGTTTGATAACCATGTAAATCTCTCTTGGACAAGGCAACTTTGATCAATATATTATACTTTATTTACTCTCAGATTCGAAAATGTTAATTAGCATCAAAGTAGATATCATGCACGACTACAAATCCCTGCAAGTTCCTTGCACATCATCTCTAGATGACACCTTTGCTAACAGGTATTGTGTCAACTTAAAACTTGCACAAGACAGTTCATAGAATTGTCAWTTTAAAGACGTATMCAATTKATAAATTACTGAATTTAGCTAACATTAGATAGTTAACCACCTAGAGTTGATTGAAGCACTGGTGCGTCAATCTAAGTTACAAAACAAAAAAATCTAAATTCTAGAGATATTTGTTGTTTTTTTCTGCGGTGAAAAGTGGCAGAGCTAGAGTGGTGTTTGAACAAAACGTCTGTAGTGTCCGAATGGTTTGACCTACAAACTGTTATTCTCCGTTTTCCTCTACAACCCCCACAAGTGTCAGAAGCCTAGTCTGAAGTCGGTGCTGTCTATTTGCCAACTTCTGTTTGGTAGCATCCAAACAGTTTAGGTTACAAACTACTGGGAATGATGGTGATCTCCATTTTGCTCTTTGACCCTCACAAGTATCACGGGACTCATCTGAAGGTAACCAGTTCCAGTTTTAAAAAACGAATGGAAGTATGAAGGTAGTTTTGTGCCTACACACAAAAAAAATGTAATATGCATCAAATAAATATATATATTTCCTGAATCTTTTTAAATCACCTAGATTTAGGACAGACACTTCAAAMCCATGTTTCTTATGATTTTTTGGGGGGCTGTCCTTTTTGCCATTATTGAATGTGTTATTCAATGCATTTCTATGGGCTTTAGTAGTAAAGGCCAAAATCTATATTTTATCAAATCATTTTTTATATATATTTTTTTATATCTAAAAGGGTCCTAAAATTCTAAATCAAATAGCTAAATGATCCATAGTACCCCCCAACTTCTAAGACTCTAAAGAATCGATTCTTATCTTCGCATCGATTYGGCACCCTCGTCCAGATCATCATGGTATTTGTAGTTCTTTCTGAAAGTCACATTAGCAGCTAATTAGCTTTTCATTTTTAGYGGGTAAATACAGGCGAATATATTGATAAAAGTAACATTGTCCTAGAGAGATTTACACGGTTATCAAAACATCACACCAGGGTAAGCCTACACGAAACACAGCCCTTATTTTAAGTGTTTCTAAAATCCCCTACGGGAAAAATTAATAGTGGAAAAATGWTYGGAACCATTTTGACTGCTAGGTGTTATGGGTATTATGACTCATACTGGGGTACTCTATACACCCACCCATCCGTTGTGAGGGAAAAATTCTGTATTCACCTTATTTGTTGGATATGTAACAATTATTTACTTAACAAATTATTTACTTAAGATATTTCTGTCCTGCTAATGCTGAGTTTTATGGTGTCCACTCTAGCGTCCTGCTGAGTGTCGTGGACATGGCTTTTACTAGAGATAGCTTGGAGCTGACACATTGATTGACCTGGTGATAAAACCTACAGCTGGCATTCCAGTGACAGGGTGTGGGGTGATTGTAACTGGGATAGAGAGGAGTAGAACAAAGGCCTGAATGGTTCTTAGACTTCCTGGCATCTGGGAAATTAGGCCAGGGTCAGGGGTTAAGATAACGCCAGAAGCAGATGAAGACAGAATGAGCCCAAAATGACTCATGGTGCCCCACAATCTTTATGGGAAGGCTGGAGCCAGCCATGGTTGAAGCATTTTTAGGTTTGGTATATAAAGACACGGTATTCTCTGTATGATTCAAGCACTCGGTCAGACAGTCAAGACTGCTGGGCTGACGGCTTCATTATTGCAATAATTAATCGATATTAAATAAATATGATTGTTTGAAGAAGAAAGTCTCTCTCAGTACTGAATTTCCACAACACCATCCACCCCAACCAACCACCCTACTTTTGTTTTTGCCTTAAGTAACCATTTGTCTAATGTAACCATACCAAACGTAACGTATCAAACTAATTTGAGTGTCCCGGATTTGCATTTACTATGTTACATCTAGTCTATGAGACCAGGCTGTGGCATGGGATTATCAGATGGAGGATGACAAMGTGAACGTTTTTTCTTGCTGAATCTGTAGCTTATATACCTCATTACAACTCTCTATTTTTTGTTAAGCAGTTAATTACTACATTTACATTTCTAAAGTGCTGAATAGGAGTCTGTTGGCCACAGTGCCACCATGATAATCAAGAGCTGGAGTAAGCATTTATCACACTCCACAATCCCTTACTCAAAATATGAATGTTGGGTGTTGACATTCCAATGGCATTACACGTCAAAACACTACTTTTGTCTGTAATACTTATCTTTCTGAACTTTAACTCATTGACATGTAGCCTGAGTGCCAGTCTGTTAGTGCTATCATGACAACTCCTTGTCACTTACTGTCATGCTAAACATGCTTGACAAGAACAGCAATGGAGTTGGCAAGAGCACAAACAGACGAGGCAAATTGACATGATCTAACAAACAAAAATCAGGATTCTTCTTAGTTGGAGTCTGAAACTCATCCTACATCATATGACATCATCCAACATTATAACATATTCATTGAGGCATTTGATGAATGCTCCACAGTCCGCAGAGTGAAGGTATTCATAGTGTCAAGGATATATCTTTAGCCACAAACATTTCCCTAACTCTTATATTGTTTTCAAACACATCCAACATGCTGGGGGATTTTTCTCATGGTTGGGGATGCTATGAATAAAATCATTGTGATCAGCATGGTCCATTTACACTTCAGCAATGTAAAAAAACATTGCATTAACGCTAGATTAAAATATTAATCGTGTTCCAATTGTGATTAACGCAGCAGACCTSTGCTGCTTAATTTGTGCTCAAATTATCATAGAATTCCCATTAAGTGCATTGCGTGATTCGAGACCGAGCTTCTTGCTCATGAAAGATGGCAGTGGCAAGCATCGAAAGCGTTTTGTACTGGGGAGGTAAAGTTACAGTGCGGAAAACATACGTCTGGGAGTGCTCTTGAGCCAAAAGTGTCCCCAAAATGGCCAGAAATTTTGTCCAAACGCCAACTCCGACTGCTGTTTGATATTGTAATTAAATTAATCTGCCATTTTGAAAGCAATGTCCTGTTTCTTCCATGACTTTTCTTAAATATTTTTTATTTTACATTGCTCAGTTGTCAGAATTTTTTAATCACCAAATTTAAGATGAACTCAAAAAGAAAACCTGTTACTGCATTCTATTACATACTACTAATCAACTCTACAAATAAATTTGATAAAATTTAATAAATTGTAGTGTTTTAATAGCAATAAAAACGAAAATACATGCTGCAGTACTTTTTACAATGGTATTTATTTAGGTTGATAACAACACAGCAGATGCATCTCAAAGGGGACACCCGACACTGTTCTCTAGCTGGTATGCTGAGAAGCCCAGCGGTTGTATTGTTGAAGGGCACACCTCTTTACACCCAGAAGCAACAGTTTGTTAGCCTAAGGATTGTGTGGTCTAATGAGTTAAGACATGTATTATATATCATACTGTATGTGTGTGTGTGTGTGTGTGTGTGTGTGTGTGTGTGTGTGTGTGTGTATGTCTTGCACACAGTACAGAAAGGTAGCTGGGGGAACAGTGAGATAACTTTAGCTATTTTCGGTCCGAATCTTTTTTAATGCATGAATTCTGCAAAAGGGGTGAGTTGACGATCGCAAATCAAGATTCTCCCCTACACTACACTAGGTCTGAGATGCCCTGGGAGAATTCCGGCACAGATGGGACATTCTGGGGGAGATAGATAGAAGAGACGTGTCGGGGGCAGGTTGCCAGATAGATAGACAGAGAGAGAGAGAGAGCACTAGCTGGCACACACACACATTAAGAGTTGAGTGACAGCCACCGGCATGCAGGTCTTATCACCGCAACACGGCACCTTGGCCTGTGCTATTATCGGCAAGATGGTCAGTGGACTGCCCACCCGCTGTCTCCGAGGAGAGGAGCTGAACACTGATTGGGTTTCATCTCAACCSAACCAACTTGGCTTCTCTCCCCCTCCATTAACTATTGATGTTCTACGTTGCATGGTATTGTGTGCTGGAGCGTACCCATGCACATTTCACAAATACATTACTAGTAGTACTGTAAACATGATAAAGAGTAACACTTTATTTGAATCATAGCATCATAACACTGTATAACACCTTATATCCCAGTCAAAACCATGTCATAACAGTTCACATAACTTTTCAGAACCTGAAGTCCCAAAATATAGCAAGAAACCATAATAATCCAGCAGCAAGAAATTACATAAGCATTGATTTTACCAATTAGGTCTGTGTAATAAGCCAAAGGAAAGTAGTCCACAGAAGAAAAGCCGAAAACATATAAGTAGACCTTGAAAATAGCCTTCCAAAACTTGGTACTTAGATACAATGGTCCATAGAGCAAACCTCTCTTGACAATACATTATCCCTTAAACAAGTCTTCGAAAAGWTTCTCAAGTGTATTTGTAAATGGGTTGGTTATGTTTCCACTTGCAACTCCAGAAATATGTATTCAATGTTTATGTATTTCTATTGGTTGATTGAATTTACAATGCACATATCAATTAGGTGTTATGCCATTGGTTAAACTTTCAGATAGGGAGAGATAGCGAACTTAAATTCTTCCCAGTCTGATAATAACATGCAAGTGGTAGGTCATGTTCTGATATAATGTATTATATTTTCAGATGTAAAATGTTTTAAAGTTCACTATGTACATGTCCAGATGTACAGTACCAGTCAAAAGTTTGGACACACGACTCATCTAGGGTTTTGCTTTATTTGTACTATTTTCTACATTGTAGAATATTAGCAAAGACATCTGAACTATGAAATAACATATATGGAATCATGTAGTAACCAAAAAAGTGTTAAACAAATCAAAATATATTTTATATTTGATATTCTTCAATGTAGACACCCTTTGCCTTGATGACAGCTTTGCACACTCTTGGCATTCTCTCAAGCAGCTTCATGAGGTAGTCACCTGGAATGCATTTCAATTAACTTCTCGAGGATAGGGGGCAGCATTTTCACTTTTGGATAAATAGCGTTCCCAATTTCAACTTCCTTCTACTCATCCCCAGAATATAAGATATGCTTATTATTAGTAGATTTGGATAGAAAACACTCTGAAGTTTCTAAAACTGTTTGAATCATGTCTGTGAGTATAACAGAACTTATGTAGCAGGCAAAACCCAGAGGACAAACCATTCAGATTTTATTTTTTTAAATCACTGTCTGTTCAATGAGGTTTCATTGGGATACTAGATTTCTAATCAATCTGTTTGCAGTTCCTACCGCTTCCACTGGATGTCACCAGTCTTTGGAAATTGGTTGAGGTTATTCCTTTGTGTAATGAAGAAGTACGGCCATCTTGAACGAGGGTCATTTGAAGTGTACTTTTTGAGAGTGTACTTTTTTGAAGTGTACTTTTTTACATGACTCTAAAAGTAGCGTCAGTTTGTTTTCTTCCTGTATTGAACACAGATAGTCCCGTCTATAATTTGATCGATTATTAACATTTAAAAATACCTACAGTTGTATTACAAAAGTAGTTTGAAATGTTTTGGCAAAGTTTACATGTAACTATTGAGATATTTTGTAGTGACGTTGCGCAAATTGGAAGCTGTTTTTTTCTGGATCAAACGCGCCAAATAAATGGACATTTTGGATATATATGGACGGAATTAATTGAACAAAAGGACCATTTCTGATGTTTATGGGACATATTGGCGTGCCAACAACAGAAGCTCGTCAAAGGTAATGCATGATTTATATTTTATTTCTGCGTTTTGTGTTGTGCCTGAAGGGTTGAAATATGCTACACTCTCTTTGTTTACTGTTGTGCTATCATCAGATAATAGCATCTTATGCTTTCGCCAAAAAGCCTTTTTGAAATCTGACATGTTGGCTGGATTCACTACGAGTGTAGCTTTAATTATATATAAAACATGTATCTTTCATCAAAGTTTATGATGAGTATTTCTGTTATTTGACATGGCTCTCTGTAATTACTCCGGATATTTTGGAGGCATTTCTGAACATGGCGCCAATGTAAACCGAGATTTGCGGATATAAATATGCACATTATCGAACAAAACATAAATGTATTGTGTAACATGATGTCATATGAGTGTCATCTGATGAAGATGTGCAAAGGTTAGTGATTCATTTTATCTATATTTCTGGTTTTGTTACTACTATCTGTTGCTGGGAAAATGGCTGTGTTTTTCTGTGGCTATGTACTGAGCTAACATAATTGTTTGGTGTGCTTTCCCCGTAAATCCTTTTTGAAATCAGACATGTTGGCTGGATTCACAACATGTGTAGCTTTAATTTGGTGTCTTTCATTTGTGATTTCATGAAAGATTGATTTTTTTAGTAATATATTTGAATTTGGCGCGCTACATTTTGCTACTACCGTCCCACATATCCCAGAGAAGTTAACAGGTGTGCCTTGTTAAAAGTTAATTTGTGGAATTTGTTTCCTTCTTAATGCATTTGAGCCAATCAGTTGAGTTGTGACAAGGTAGTGCTATACAGAAGATAGCCCTATTTGGTAAAATCCATATTATGGCAAGAACAGCTCAAATAAGCAAAGAGAAACAACAGTCCATCATTACTTTAACACATGAAGGTCAGKCAATACGGAAAATATCAAGAACTTTGAAAGTTTCTTCAAATGCAGTCACAAAAAACATTAAGCGCTATAATGAAACTTGCTCTCAGGAGGACCRCCAAAGGAAAGGAAGACCCAGAGTTACCTCTGCTGCAGAGGATAAGTTCATTAGAGTTAACTGCACCTAAGATTGCAGCCCAAATAAATGCTTCACAGAGTTCAAGTAACAGACACATCTCAACATCAACTGTTCAGAGGAGACTGCGTGAATCAGGCCTTCGTGGTCGAATTGCTGCAAAGAAACCACTACTAAAGGACACCAATAATAAGAAGAGACTTGCTTGGGCCAAGAAACACAAAAAAAAATCATTAGACCGGTGAAAATCTGTCCTTTGGTCTGATGAGTCCAACCGCCATGTCTTTGTGAGACGCGGACTAGGTGAACGGATGATCTCCGTATGTGTGGTTCCCACTGTGAAGCATGGAGGAGGAGGTGTGATGGTGTGGGGGTGTTTTGCTGGTGACATTGTCAGTGATTTATTTAGAATTCAAGGCACACTTAACCCGCATGGCTACCACAGCATTCTGCAGTGATACACCATCCCGTCTGGTTTGCGCTTAGTGGGACTATCATTTGCTTTTCAACAGGACAATGACCCAACACACCTCCAGGCTGTGTAAGGGCTATTTGACCAAGAAGGAGAGTGATGGAGTGCTGTATCAGATGACTTGGCCTCCACAATCACCCGACCTCAACACAGTTGAGATGGTTTGGGATGAGTTGGACCGCAGAGTGATGGAAAAGCAGCCAACAAGTGCTCAGCATATGTGGGAACTCCTTCAAGATTGTTGGAAAAGCATTCCAGGTGAAGCTGGTTGAGAGAATGCCAAGTGTGTGCACAGCTGTCATCAAGGCAAAGGGTGGCTACTTTGAAGAATCTAAAATATAAAATATATTTTGATTTGTTTAACACTTTTTTGATTACTACATGATTCCATATCTGCTATTTCATAGTTTTGATGTCTTCACTATTATTCTACAATGTAGAAAATAGTACAAATAAAGAAAAACCCTTGAATGAGTAGGTATGTCCAAACTTTTGACTTGTACTGTATATATACAGTATGTGTAGATATTGGGGGCATCCTGGGATGTGCTTTTGTATGTTTTGCTGTAGGAACGAGTTAGCTCGTATGCTCTAATTGCAATGGTCGCATAAGCTAATACACAGTTATTTCAATGCTAACAGACGAATCACAAATCTACAGCCATYAATATGCTGTTGTCCTGCACATCTAATGTGCTTCCTTGTGTCTATCATGAGGAACAGTTTACATACACTTGGAGTCATTAAAACTCGTTTTTCAACCACTCCACAAATTTCTTGTTAACAAACTATAGTTTTGGCAAGTCGGGTAAGACATCTACTTTGTGCATGACACAAGTAATTTTTCCAACAATTGTTTACAGACAGACTATTTCACTTATAATTCACTGTATCACAATTCCAGTGGGTCAGAAGAATACATACACATACAAGTTGACTGTGCCTTTAAACAGCTTGGAAAATTCCAGAAAATGATGGCATGGCTTTAGAAGCTTCTGATAGGCTAATTGACAACATTTGAGTCAATTGGAGATGTACCTGTGGATGTATGTCAAGGCCTACCTTCAAACTCAGTGCCTCTTTCCTTGACATTATGAAAATGTAAAAAAAATCTGCCAAGACCTCAGAAAAAAAACTGTAGACCTCCACAAGTCTGGTTCATCATGGGACCACGCATCCGTCATACCGCTCAGGAAGGAGGCGCGTTCTGTCTCCTAGAGATGAACGTACTTGGGTGCAAAAAGTGCAAATCAATCCCAGATCAACAGCAAAGGACCTTGTGAAGATGCTGGAGGAAACAGGTACAAAAGTATCTATATCCACATTAAAACGATTCCTGTATCGACATAACCTGAAAGGCCACACAGCAAGGAAGAAGCCACTGCTCCAAAACCGCCATAAACAAGCCAGACTACGGTTTGCAACTGCACATGGGGGCGAAGACCGACATTTTTGGAGAAATGTCCTCTGGTCTGATGAAACAAATATAGAACTGTTTGGCTATAATCACCATCGTTATGTTTGGAGGACAAAGGGGGAGGCTTGCAAGCCGAAGAACACCATCCCAACCGTGAAGCACGGGGATGGCAGCATCATGTTGTGGGGGTGCTTTGCTGCAGGAGGGTGTGGTGGACTTCACAAAATAGATGGTGTCATTAGGAAGGAAAATTATGTGGATATATTGAAGCAACATCTCAAGATATCAGTCAGGAAGTTAAAGCTTGGTCGCAAATGGGTGTTTCAAATGAACAATGACCCCAAGCATACTTCCAAAGTTGTGGCAAAATGGCTTAAGGACAACAAAGTCAATGGATTGGAGTGGCCGTCACAAAGCCCTGACCTCAATCCCATAGAAAATTTGTAGGCAGAACTGAAAAAGCGTGTGCGAGCAATGAGGCCTACAAACCTGACTCAGTTACACCAGCTCTGTCAAGAGGAATGGGCCAAAATTCACCCAACTTATTGTGGGAAGCTTATGGAAGGCTACCCGAAACGTTTGACCCAAGTTAAACAATTTAAAGGCAATGCTACCAAATACTTATTGAGTATATGTAAACTTCTGACCCACTGGGAATGTGATGAAAGAAATAAAACCTGAAATAAATAATTCTCTCTACTATTATTCTGATATTTCACATTCTAAAAATGAAGTGGTGATCCTAACTGACCTAAAATAGGGAATTTTTACTAGGATTAAATGTCAGGAGTTGTGAAAAACTGAGTTTAAATGTATTTGGCTAAGGTGWWTGTAAACTTCCGACTTCAACTGTACTTACATTTATTGTATTTTGTACTATTTTTGTCATTGTTATGATGTTTGATTACAAAATGCAGAGTCTGATATTAACATGCAAGCGACGAATCTACAGGCATCAACATACTGTTGTCCTGCATATCTAATGTAATTCCTTGTGTCTATCATCAGAGTAAACACCAATCAACTGGGTTTGATGGCTGGACAATCCTTTCATTAAAAACACAAGAGAGTTACCAAGTACGATTACATCTGTTACATATGGAGTGAGAAAACTTGGCTTTTAAACATCTGTTACATATGGAGTGAGAAAACTTGGCTTTTAAACATCTGTTACATATGGAGTGAGAAAACTTGGCTTTTAAACATCTGTTACATATGGAGTGAGAAAACTTGGCTTTTAAACTATAAACATCTTCCTATTTACCAAACATTTCTGATCACAACATGCAATCAAGTCACTCTTCCCTGACACACCCCCCCTACTTTACTCAAACCAGGAAATTACTATGGGTTTGGCTATGGTGTGACTGGGGCAGAGCCCAAAGCCTATACACATCTCAAGGAAGCATGGAACCTTGTAGGTTACAAGTCAAAGAACATAAGAAGTTCAATAGACAAAGTGAGTGAACAAACAATTGAGAATGAGAATGTACCCTTAAATGGAAATGATGGGCTCATAGTAATGGCTGGAACTGAATAAATGGAACAGTATCAAACACATCAAACACATGGTTTCCAGGTATTCCACTCACTCCATTCCAGCCTTTATTATGAGCCGTCCTCCCCTCATTCCTGTGGAATGTACAGATGTAGGATCTTAATTTGATCGTCCTGTTACAGGAAATGTAAAACTTGTAGTATATTTGAGGTTTAAAAAGGCTTCTGAAGCTGGTAATTTCCCTTTATGAAAAATGTATCAACCCCTACAAAAATGTCCATTCATTATAATCCACCAAATAATTCACATTTCGTGTTTTTGCACGATTATTTCCTGCTTTAGCAAACTGGCTCAAAATAAGATCCTACATCTGTACTGCATAAAACTGTGTGTGAAAGCCTGAACAAATATGTAAAATTGTCCTTGTGTGTCTGTATCTGCAAAGTACAGTAGCTCCAAAGCCCTTGTTAACCCTTTGGTTTTATCAGTCTTCTGCCAAATCAGTTATGCAGCATAACATACTTTTACTCAAAGAAGAACATATTCGCCAAAGTGGACTGTATCCTAGTAAAAACCTATGCTGAACATTGACATCATCATTTGCATGGGTTAATGTATGTATGATACATCTATATGAAGCATGGTTATGAGCAGATGTTTGATGGTTTCACAGGCCTATAAAACGACGATTGGGCTGCCCATAGAATGCTGTAGTATTGATGGATGGTGGACAGGTGGGGGCCCAGGAGCCACCCTCAGACGGGCTCTGTTTATTTATTCAGTCTGTCGTCTGCCCACATCGCCCAGCACTGGGCAGCATCCGTTACATTTAGCGACATCTACAGAGACAAAGTATGCTAATGAGGCTCCTGACTGAGCCTGTTTGGGAGAAACTGAGAAACTTAACACCATCCTCGTATGAACATTCAGGTTTTTCGCCCAGCTATTATCATCAATCCTCCTAGGTTCTCTCTCTGCACTGAAGTGAAGTATGAATACCAGGAGAAATTAGATAAATATATAGGAAAAGGGTGAGGGTTGTTGGTGTGTTATTTTGGGTCACTTTAACATGACTGATCTTATGTTTATCTCTAATCTTTGAGGCCCTACCGTACTACTTTAGCTTTAGTAGCTTTTGTAACGTTCTCTGCTTCACGGAAACATGGCTCACTCAAGAGACGCTAACGGAGTCGGTGCAGCCAGCTGGTTTCTTCACGCATCGCGCCGACAGAAACAAACATCTTTCTGGTAAGAAGATGGGCGGGGGTGTATTTCTTATGATTAACGAGACGTGGTGTGATCATAACAACA